>NW_017619684.1:0-100000 GCF_001879475.1 Ipomoea nil | reverse complement strand
GGGTAAAACTCCTCCACGACCCCTTAAATTCACTTTTGAAATCCCTTAACCACATACTCACCAACAAAGCATTGTCCAACCTTCAAAACACCATTGATCCTTACATTTCCCACCTGATACTCGTGCATCACCAACTCCCAGATTACCATTGCTACAAAACCACATTCGGAACAAAAAAGCAACATTCCCCTTCTCCACTGAGAAAAAAAATAAACACAAAAAGATAAGAAAGAGTTGTTATCGTCGTTCCTAAAGCCCCCTTGTGTCAATCACTATTGATGTAAAATTTCTCCACAACTCCCAAAATTCACTTTTTACACCCCTTCGCCACATACAAGAATTCATAGATCCATCGCCAGCAAAGTTTTGTCCAACTATCAAAACATCATTACTCCTTAGATCTACTACCCAATACTCATTTATCACCAACTCCCACCATTACCATTGCAACAAGACTACTTTTGACCAAACAGACAACATTCTCCTTCTCCACAAGAAAAATAACAAAACAATAAGATATGAAAGAGCTGCTACCCTCCCTTAAGGCCTTTTGTTAGTAAAGGACACACAGATCGAAGCCAAGAAATTTCAAAAAAAAAAAAAAACAAAAACAAAAACAAAAAAACAAAAAAAACAAAAAAAAAACAAAAAAAAAAAAAAAAAAAAAAAACATTTGGCATCTAGAGAGATAGGAGGGAACTAGCTCCCTCTCAAAGGTTTCTAGTCAACACCATTATTTCATATGTCGACCATTATATAAATTCACGTTTAAAATCCCTTAACCACATACAAGAACTCCGATCATATATAGATACATCACAAATAATGTTTTTTCAACTTTCAAAACATCAGTACTCCTTAAATCTTCTACATACCTAATATCTGTCCATCATGAACTTTCATCATCACCATTGTCACAAAACTACTTTCAGACCAAAAAGGTTTCATTCCCCTTCTCCATTAGGAGAGAAAAAAAGTTTGAGCCATCTCCAGAACCCTCTTGGTAATAAAGGACATTGAGAAAGTTAAGAAATTCCAAAAATTTTATGCCTCTAGAGAGAGGGGGTCTAGCTCCCACCCCTAGAAGGACAAACAAGATTGAAATGATACATTTGTTTAGTTTAATATAAACATATTTATAGATCAATTATCCCCTCCACTCAGCTCCCCCGCCCCTCACCCCACTCTCTCTCTCTCTCTCTCTCTCTTTCTAGAAAGACAAACTACAAAAGATTGAAATGATACATTCGTTTGGGTTAATATAAACACATTTTTATAGATTAATTATTTAGGATTATCTATGATGTCAAATTAGCATTGATATTGATAATATTGAATACAATCATATATCTAATTGTTTCGAATACTAGTTATAGTACCTCGTATATATAACAAAAAATACTACTTTGTATGAATAATTGTATTTTATACCTATGATACACAGAAACTTTGGGAGAATAGTTCTTCCTTGTTTTGAAAATGTTTTAATTTCTAGCCATTTTCTAATTAATAAAAGGGTTTCATAAAATTTTCATGTTGTTTCGTAATTAATTAAAATTCATAAAACTTTTCAAGTTTAAAACCTTTTAAAAGATTAGGTTAAATTACAAAATTTAAAAAACTATATTAGAACACATTCTATTTTATTTTGCTTTTTTGTAAAGATGGTGACTACTTTCCAATTCCCTTCCTTGTGTCTTCCGTCTTCATTGTCTCTTCGACTATTCAAGTCTTCCATTCATTACATAATTCAAATGTTATAGCCAAGTAAAAGAATACAAGGTTCTCCATTCTTTACATATTTCAAATCTTTTATGGTATCACAACATTATCAAGCCACATTCCATGTTGTAAATGCACACCGCCTATTTCACTAAGTCATACTTTCCCTGTCGCCCATACAACTGTTCTATCAAGGTCCAAAAACACATAAAATATATTATCTTACCTCAAAATTTTCATTATTCTAACACATAAAATACATTTTTCTAACTCATAAAACACATTATCTTACCCACAAAATGTTCATTACTCTAACAGACGCAAGGAGCAAAAAAAATTTCCTTAAACATCAAAACAATAGGCAGGAAAAATACTTTGGCAACTATAGAGTTTCAAGTTCAATTCCTCGTTAGATTTGTCTATTGACCTTCTTCTTAACTTTAGTTGGTCACATATAGATAACCTAGGCTGGTTACCCCTTTGTGGCTCTTTGTTGACTAAGATCACAAGGCAAGTTTCATCTATATTAGTAAGAAAAGATTTATTGAAAACCACCACATACGGATAACATAAACAGAAATTTGCATCAAATGAAAATCTTTCAATCTCTAAATAAAATCGAAAGTCTTTATTGAATAAGAAGGATAGATAACATCACATCAAAGAAGTTTATACAATGAGCCCAGAGAAGACAAACTAGATAGCAAGTAGCTATCTGGTGCTGTTAATTTATGGCTCAGAAACTAAAAAGGCTCAACTAAATACAGCATAAAGGCCGTTTATCGTTTAATTACTGATTTTAAATGTTTCCATGTAACATAGACAGACTGACAGAACCATAACTGATTGCAACAGAACATTCGGTGAAGTTTGAGGTATGAACAAAAGAATGACAGCCCTTTGTGATGGAGATTATTATGGGTGAGACAGCACTTTTCAATGTTATTGTCCATGGTCAGAAAGACAGAACCTGTGAATCCGAGAACAGTGATTGAAGCAATTTTGGGGAAGCCAGAGATGCCACGCACTTGAACTGCAAAAAACCGAGAAAACTTTTCATGAGATGTGATAAGATTAGTCTCTTCATCAAGTTGAGCTTTTAGTTGAGACAGAATGCATCTAGGATGAATGAGACGGGGGTTCTTGATTACTTGTGAATAAAGAAATGGAACTGTGATATCATACCTTTGGCTGCTTGTACTTTTCACATATGGCTTTAAGGCTGCACTGATTAGCATTCAGCTGTAAATCCTGCAGAGCTGAGACAGTAGTTTTCAGCTCCGATGCCTTGTATCGAGTGTAATGCTCCAAGGTCGGATTCTGCAAGAGACGGGTTGTTATCTTAGTGGTTTTATTCATTAATGAAGTAAAAGGGAAATGGGATCAAAAAGCGGAAAGTGAGCAGACCCATGGGTGTTTAGATTGATCGAGTGTCCATCGAGCTAGAAATACAGCAGAAGCAGCAATAAGAGATGGAAGAAACTTAAGGAAACTATAGTCAATGAGAGATAACTCCGCCAAATAATTTGCCATGAATTCAAGTTCAACAGATGGAACCTGTCAAAGAGTGAATTCGAGTTCATCACTTAGCTATGTTTCTACCTCGTGAAACATACACTATAAGCAGACAGTGATAACGCTATATTTACTACCTCATAGGAAGCTTGTGCTGCTTGAATGAATCGCCTGGTAACCAAGATGGAAATTAGCATGACTACAACTGAACTGAGAATATTTTCTAGAGTGAAGAATATGGGATAGTGGAAAGGAAAAGTAATACCTGAGGAACTTCTTAGTGGTTGGAATTGAAAGTCGAAAGCCCAAAAGGTTCAGAACACAGCTTTCCATTTTCACAACCTCTTCTTTTGAATAGGTGTTGTCAGTAATAAGGCAAAACTCTTCAGCGCGAGGTGCACAAATTTCTTCATACTTGCTTCAATGTTTAATAGAAAGAATGGCAAAACAAACAGGAAAAGGTAAAAAACATAACATTTTAGCGATACAGGCAAGAAGATACAAAGATGTCACCCCAGTTTGCATGCATGCATGCATGGTGGTGCAAGCAAGGAAAAGAAGTTACCAAGCAATTAGCATGCATGTCACACCAAGCAGTTGTAGCTTTTGTTTCTCAATGTAATTTTCTGCTAGAAACCGATCAATGAGATTCACAGTCAGATACAATGTGTCTGGAACTAGCCTATATTCTTCAGAAACCTGAAAAAAATAGACAAATTGACATCAACATATATCATGATAAAATATTCAGCAAACAATTAAGATACTCTAAATATTTTTGCTGGTACAGAAGTGAACTGCAAAATAAATTGCTTCCATCAATATATCACCATTCTATCAGTTACTTCTAAATCAAAAAAATACAATTTCATATAGTCCACTAGAGACCCATGACAATATTTTTAAAAAACAATAGATAAACACCAAAAAGTAGAACACAAATAACAAAATATTAGTGCAGTTAGGAGAAAAAAGAGGTCACACAACAAAGGTAAATTTCATTAAGACCAATGACTAAAATGATACATTTAACTAACCTCAACAAGCCAATCAATCAGTATGCCTCGCATACCCTTGGTAATGTCCCGTTGTATCCTCTCCATGAAATCAGAAGAAAGCCTGCGGTTTAGCTGGGGAAGGGAAATTAAGAGAGAAGTCAGTGAAAAGAGTATTCATGGTTTTTCAAGAGTCATTGGAAGGGTTTACAGATAAAAGAGGAAAAAATTGTTGTTGAACTTGCTATAAACAAATTAGAAAGACAAGGCAGTGAATACACATCCTTTTCTAATGTGCAGTCTCCAAGCTGAAAATAAACATAATGCCATCGGTGCAACAGTTATCATTAGACCAACAAATATAATTCAATTGCAGAGATACAGACCTCCATAGCATGTAGATTTGTGTATATATCAGGGGCATACAAACTGCACATTTGTGGATCTCTGTGCTTTGAATCTATGTCTGAAATGAGTGAAATCCCTAGACTACCCAAGCCTTCTTTTTTGCAGCAAAGTTTGTGTTCATCTGCAGGAAACAACATAAGCAGAATTAATCCCTTGCATTGAAAAGATATGAAAAAGGGAAGCCATGCCTTGAACAAACAAAAATTATTTGCCATGCACAACAAAGTATTTTCCACCTGGATGACTTCAAAAATATTTAAGCCTTTTGCATTGTCTTGTAAAGGTGTTATTTAACATGGGAAAATCATTACACAATATACAATTAACAAAAAACAGAATCAAGAACTATGAGCCTTTTGTATCATGCATCATGATATGAAATATCATATGGAGTACCTCCTGTTGATGTACTCTGTTGTGTAACAGTCATTGAGGTACTCTTGTGCATAGGCATAACATCTGGTACACCACATTGCTTTATGGCATCACACTTGCTTTGCTGAGTTAGCGTACTCTGTGTGAAGTTTGTAGGTGAATGGAGTTCTTGCAATGCCTCAGCCTTTACCTCATTGTGTTCTTCAATTATATTTTGTTTTGTATTCTCTTGAAGATGTGGCCTTTTATTGACTAAGATAGCAGGTGTCACCTTAGCCATTCTCTTAGCTGGGTGTTTCTTACTCTATCACAATCAGAGGTATCCATAATCACATACAACTCACTCATGAGAAAATCTTTGATTTAATATTAAAATGAATTAAACTTTAATTATAACAATTTCTGAAGCCCCAGAACTAAATACAAGAGATTCATGGTTCATTAAAAACAATTTGATTGGTTCAGTCATTTTAATTTCTATATAACATTACCTGCATTCTGGTTTCCCACATGCAGTTCAAGGATGCACTTTCAGAGACTACATTTGAGACATCCTTCAGAGCAGCTCTTTTCTTTGGCTGACCAGAAGTGGCACCAGTAGTTTGTTTATTCTCATCTGATGCTCCTCTTTTTGATTTTGCTCTTGTGAATGGTTTCCCATCTTGACTGTTTAAAGGGTGTACAGGGGGTAGGCCTCCAGAAGAAGCCAAGGCTTTAGCCCGAGATCTTGTGATTGGCATTGCGTTCTCATCAACGTTAGAAGACACATTTTTCATATTTGCATGCCTCATTCAGCAAAATTGTGTTCAAATAGATGCATAAGCCTTCTGTCAGAACAGCAACCCTACAACCAACAGTGTTACAGCAATGTAAAAATGGGGCACAAAATGATCATAAAAAATTATGGAAAAAGAGAATAAATGAAAAGAATTCACCATGACAAATATGAGTAACAAATTCATCAAAGAGATAAACCTTAAATGTTAGTGTATATTGGCCAAGGACACTGTAGTCCAGTGGCAGACTCCATATTAGAAGTCTTCAAGTTCAATCCCCACACCCCACAAATGTACACAAAATGGTTATTGTGCAACAGACTGTAAATGTTTTTTACCACATTAGAGTATTCCAGTTCTGATTTCATATTTTCATTCGCTGGAAAAGAAGTAAATATAATTATTAAAGAAAATACTATTAGATGGGCAAAGACAACACTAGGAGAAATCATGATCCCCTTCTTGAGTCTCTATCAAGACTATCATGCAATTAAAGAGCAGTAATTAGTATGCTCATTTAAAAGCTTCATCAGTCAAATAACAAGGGAGACACTCATAATCTACAATGAATCTATGCTAAAGTTAAAGCAAGCATGGGATACAAAATAGATATGAATAAAAAAAATAGAAATAGAAAATAAAAATTCAAAAAATAAAAAATAAAAAAAATTACGGTGCTAGTGTGCTACAGCTACTTATATGCATAACATATTACCATGGCCTTTCTCCTTTTACCCTTTTACTAGTCAACAAAGCTCTACCTAACACTCAGAATATATTATCATACAACTCATTTATAAAAGTAAACTGCAGATAACAATTTCATATGAAATTTAGATTTATTTATCCTTCATCTTCATTATTCCCCAGACTAAACCATTTGGCTTAGTTTTTTAAAAAATTATATGGAAATAACTAATAATAAAACTCTGTAATAAAAACAAGAATGAACCTCTTCAAAAAATTAATGAATAAAAAAATTTAAAAACTGGTTTTTTACTGCAAAAATCAGCTGAGTTTCAACAAAGCTGGAATTTTAATAGAACAAATCCAAGCCCAGAAATTTCATCCAGAATAAAAAAGAACCAAAATCCCAAAAAGAGACACAGATCCGAGCCAGAAGCCCCGAAATGCCATGGATATCACATACGGAGGCCAAAATTGCAATGCAGACCGCTATGGATAACAGATAAGCCACAATGCAGTGCACATAGTAAAGCAAATCTTCAGACCAAACACATGTAGCTTATATGAAGCTTATACGTAAGTATAGGAGCTGAGCTTACTCTGCATCACAGGCCAATCACCAATGGAGCTCCAAATGGGACCTATAAAAAGAGGCCCATCGAGAACCGAGCTAGGGTTTCGATCCGATCGATCTTACAGAGAAGACGGATAGACAATACTTTGTAATATGTGAGTCTCTGTAATAGAATGAGAAATGGCACTGTACATTTAAAGCCGAAGGGGGGGGTGTGGGGTCGGAGGGGGTGGGGGGTGGAGCGTATGGGCGCGATGTAGGTATAGTTCAAACTTCTGAAAATCTAAAATCCAAAATTTCTATTTTCCACCCCAAATCTTTCAACTTCTACTCCGGGGCATATACATTTGCATCAATTGATTCAATTATGTCCCCACGATACCTGATACAATCGGATATTTTTATCTAATAAAAATCGGTACGGTGTTGATTAATATCTTAAAAGAAATTCTGACAATTATATATAGTAGCAATAAATGTTTTCAAAATTTGACCAAAAAACCCAATAAATATATAGTTGATTTCAATCATTATTATTTTTTAAAAGGTAAATTTAATAGTTAATTATTTGAAATTCATAACATCACAAAACATTAATATGTTTTATTATTACTAAATATTGTTTTAATAATTGTTTTAAATTGCATATATATATATATATATATATATATATATATGTGTGTGTGTGTGTGTGTGTGTGTGTGTGTGTGTGTGTGTGTGTGTGTGTGTGTGTGTGTGTGTGTGTGTGTGTGTCTAAAAAAAAAAAAACAAAATGTGTTTAATTAACATTTTAAAATTTAAATTGTGTACGTCGAGTAGTGTTGGAATGGCATTAGATAAGACAAATAGTACTGAAATGGTTTAAATTTAACTTTTTTATATACAAAAAAAAAAAAAAAAAAAAAAAAAAAAAAAAAAAAAAAGAAAAGAAAAAAAAGAAATTGTGCCCAAACAAATATGCAATTACAGGGTGTTTGGTTGGAGGGAGTTTAAATTTCCTTCCCACTTAATTCTCACTTAATTCCAAAGGTCATAAAATTCCTTAGTTTAGTTGGAAGGAATTGCAATTCTCCCATTTTCATGGAATTAAAATCTCATGTCCCCCCTGGTATTTTAATTCCTGAGATTGTAGGAAGAAAAAATGCTAGTGAAGAGACAAAATTATCCCTCCTTTTTTTTTTAACCTAAAATTAATACCACAACAATAATTGGCATTTTGGACTTTATACTACTTATTCCCTTTCAATTACCATGTATACCAAACATTGGAATTAAAATTCTCAGCAATTCTATTCCCGTAAACCAAACACTGAAATTTAAATTCTCACTTTATTCCCAGTCATTCATCTCCCATGAAATTGCAATTCCTTTCCTACGTAATTCCCACATTCCAACCAAACGCCCTGTTACATGTTGATGATGATTAGGAAAATGGGGAGTTTGAAACAAATCTAATGAGAACTTAGGAATAAATTTAAAGTCAAAAGATTTTAATTGTGTGAAGGAAATAAAAGAAGGAAAAAGCATAAATCAAATTACATTACCACTAAAGAAGGGAATTTTGTAATTCTTTTATTGAAGGGGTTCCCAAATTAGGAAAGAAAAATAAAATAAAAATTGAATTCAAATTTCCTTTTTTTTGTCTTAGGTAAGTGAATGAAATTTCTACACATGGAGATTGGATATGAATTTGATGGCCAAATTGAATAAAAAAATTAAAAATGATAATCAATCTAGTATTAGATGACTAGATGGGCTAATTTAAGGTTAGTAGATTGATTAATATTGTATTTAGTAAAGTAAAATACTATTTTCTCTCTAAATTTATATTTTAATGTTTTCCCCCTTATGTAGAAATAAGACTTGAGTCAATGTGATTTACATCTTGTAAAATGGGACCGGAATATGGAGGGCCCTTGAGTTAGGGATTCAACCTTTTAAGAGAAGAAGACTTGTATTTTTTTTTTTCAAAAAAAAAAAAAAAGGCTTGTATTTTTTTAAAAAAAATATTTTACATAGGTATTCATATCTCGCATGATTATACTAATGATAATTAAATCAAATTTCGATTTAAGTCCGATCCAAGATAACTCTTTTAAAAGTGTTATTGCATGTATATGGGTCAAATTCATTATGAGTTTAAAAATAACAATTCACTTAATAATCAAATAGAAATGAAAAAAATAAATCAAGTAATGTTATATATGTGAGTCCACCCGCACAACCGCATGGGAAGCACCACCCGCACCTAATCCCTTCCATATATATATATATATATATATATATATATATATATATATATATATATATATATATATATATATATATATCCTATATCTTGTCGTTAATTAAATACAATATTTTTTTACCTATTACACTAAATAGTATTTGTATATATCTCACAAAATGAGACTAATTCAGTTAAATTTCAATTAGGTCACATCCAAAATAATCATTTCAAAAGTGTTGTTGCATACACATTGATCAAACGGCTAACTATGAGGCAAAAAAATAATAATTGACTTAATAATCAAATACAACCAAAAAAAAAAAAAAAAAAAAAAGACAACAAATAAGTAATGTTGCATCACAAGGTAAATTTATGAAAAAAAATTTAGTATGACCTATAGTAAATGTGATAAATAATTTTGTAAGAGATTTAAAAAAATGTTTCTAGTTGATCCTAACTTGAAGGGATTAGTATATATAAAATAGTTTTCAAATTGTAAATGATTTGTAATATATTATGAATTAAGAATAAAATACATTTAAATGTAGTATGCTTATAGTAAAATTGAGAAATCCTGGGAGTGATTTAAGAAATTGTTTATAGTTGATCCTAACTTGAAGGGATTGGTCGATATGAAATAGTTTTAAAATAGTAAATAATTTGTAAATTATCAAAATGAAAAGAAGAAAAGACATCACTTTAAGACATAAATAATGCATATATTTGTCTTACATTTTGCGTAGAAGTAATTTTTTTTTTTTTTTTTTTTACATATTATAGTCTTGTAAGAAGAGACTAATTCAGTTAAATTTTGATTAGACCCCATTCAAGATAGTTTTCCAAAAACGTTGCTATATACACATGAATCAAACTCACTGTGAATTTTTTTTTTTTTTTTTTTTTAAATCACCTTAGAACAAAATTAAAACAAATCAAGTAATGTCATTATCTATCTATCACAAGACAAATTATGAGAAAAATATAGTATGAATTATAGTTAAATTGATAAATCATTTTGGGAGTAATTTAAGAAATTGTTTCTAGTTGATCCTAACTTGAAGGGATTAGTCTATATACAATAGTTTTCAAATTATAAACAATGCATATATTTGTTCAATATCCTTACGTGGAAATAAAACATTCTTTTTTTGTTTTTTTACATATTACATTGGTATTTGCATGTTGAAAGATGAAACTAATTTAATCAAAATTTAATTAGATCGCATAGAAGATAATATCTGTCAAAAGTATTATCTTTTTTTACATATTGCATTAATATTTGCATCTTGAAAGATGAAACTAATTTAATCCTTCTTCTCATGAAACTAATTTAATCAAATTTTGCGCTTAGGGTCGGGGTTCAGCCTTTTGTAAGAATTTAATCAAATTTTAATTAGGTTGCATAGAAGATAACTCTTCCAAAAAGTATTGCTACATATGCATGGGCCAATGCCCGCATGGGCAGCTCAGTTGATCACATGAGTGAAGTTTAAGAAGAATAATCAAGGATCGAGTCTCATCAGTGACAATGTCTGAGCAACCTCACCTCTCAAAAGTGACAATGTCTGAGCAACCTCTCAAATTGATGTGAGCTAAGCACAAAATTCACGCACCTTAAGTACAAAACTAACACAACTTAAGTTTTGTTCTTGTGGGTCTGAACCACCCATCAGTTCAAAATTTTTGTTTTTCTTGAGGGTCTGACCACCCATCAGTTCAAAAATTTCTTCTTCTTGAGGGTCTGAACTACCCGTGACTCACAGAGAAGGTGTGCGAATTGAAGAAGAAACACGACGCACATTAAGTACAAAACTCACGCAACTTAAGTACAAAACTCACGCACCTTAAATTTGACCTAGTTACAAAAATTACTAAATTGTCACCGTTTTTTTTTTTTTTTTTTTTTAAAAATCTGTAATCCTAGACGTTGATCTAAACAAAATCAATGGCTCTCCTCTCACCGCACAACCGCACATGGGACTGCCAACCGCACCAGAACCTAATTATTTATATATAATTGCACTCAGGTGCGAATGAAGCGCCCAGGAGGGATTATGCGAACGAATCAGCGCGCGAAACGTGTCCAGATCTAATAGATTAAAAAAAAACGCGGTGGTATTTTCGTAAATAATTGAACATCTAAGTGCAAGTAAAGTGTATTACAAATGCATGTAAAATGTATTATAGGTGCAAGTAAAATTTACACTAAGCATCAATTCTAACGGGGCGTTTGGTTGGAAGGAAGGAATTAAGGGGAAAATGAATTGTAATTCGGTGGGAAAAGAATAAGGTGGGAATAAAGTAGGAATTCAAATTATGTTGTTTGGTAGGGAGAAATAGAATTATTGGGATTGAGAAGAAAATAAGTGGTATAAAGACTAAAATACCCTTGTGTAATAATAATAGTAATAACAACCAAGGGTAGTAATGTCATTTCATATGTTTTTCCTTTCTCAAATTCATTGAATTCCAATTCATGGGGGTACCCCATGAATTGCTAATTCAATAAATGGAGGGAATTGCAATTTTGTGGAATCGCAATTCCTTCCAACCAAACAATGTAATTGAAACATCCACTGAATTGCAATTCAATTGCAGCTAAATTACAGTGAACCAAATGCGCTGTAAGTGCACCTATAGTTATAAGTAGTTGGACTTATAGTTATAAGTAGGTGCACCTAGGTGCATGAATGTTTGCGGGAAGTGAATGTTAACAAGGTAAAATTATATGCACTTATAGGTGAAAGTAGGTGCACTTGTAAGTGATTTTACTTGCACTTCGATGTTCAATATTACAAAGAAGAAGAATATCTTGAAACTGTGAAATAAATTTGTTTTTAAAGGTACAAAACTATGAAACTAACTTTACTACTTTAGAACAATATAATTAAAATGCATTTATAATGTCCTTGACTTTTATCCTAGCCGCATAAGTATAAGACATTTTATACCAAGTTTTGATTTTTCTTGAAACATTAAAAACATAATGCGGTCATAATGACAAAACTAAATTTTTTATATGGTTTACTTCAGTTGTATGATTTGTAAGTTATTACATACGAGTGGAGTTTATCTTAAACACACTACACCCTCGAGTAGTGGCTACGGGTTTCCCTCATCACAAAAGAAAAATAAATAAATAAAACACTTTGACTCATTAAAAAAATAAAAAAAAAAATTAATATATGTTTTCAAATTCTTGATACAAAAAGTGAGATGAGTTCTACCACATATATTTTCAAATTTACTGTTTAACGTTATGATAATCATTAGCTGTGGCGGATAGTAACGTTATAATAATTATTAGTTGTGGTGGATGGTAAACTGGTACGTTATGATAATCATTAATGCTTTTTCCTCTTATTTTCATTTCACCCTTTGAGTATTTAAACTTTTTAAAAGTTTGAAAATCTTGAAACAAAAAATAAAACATACTACAAATGTATGGTATTGTTTGAAATTCTCATAAAGACAACAAATGCAATTTACTCCAAACTTAGACCTTTCAAATTCCCAAAACAAAAATTTGCTCTAAAGTCCAAACGTTAGTCTTTGAAATGAGACACCTTTGGGGACCAATACGGTTTTCAAATGACAACAAAACAAAAAGCTAAAAATATAAAAAGACCTTTTAATGTTAGACAACTAAGCAAAGTCATTTTCTATTCTTCATTACTTATTAGTCAATTTTAGACTTTTAAGGAACAATACATTAATATTGGTCATTAAATAGGGAGGTTGCTTGTGACATGTAAAAGGTTACCCAACTAGAGAGCACTATTGACTACTGGATCTAAATCTGCATTAAATCTTTTGTTTTTTTAATAATGTTTTTTTTTTTTTTTTTCAAATTTGGGCATTGGGCGGGGAGTTGAGTGCAGAGAGTTGACTGACCCAACAACCAGACAGATGCATTAAAACATTAAACAAATGGGCAAATGCTAATTTTAAATTTTTTGGATTCAATAAATTCCTGCTTTCAGTGAAGGTTTGTTGCCATTGGAAGGATATATACATAGTTAAACATATTAAAACTATATAATTTTTTTAAATTGGTACTAGGTTTTAAATTTGTGACAGCTAAGACTATTTTCACTCAAACTTAATCTTGAATATTATATATTTATATTTATATTCCAACAATTGTGGATCGATAAGATTTTACATTAGCGATGTAATAATATTGTAAAATAGTATTTAAATTTGAAATATTCTCATGTGTAATGAACTAGTCTCTTGCAATATGTTATATCCTCGAATTTGAGTACCTATTGCCAATGATTATAAGGAAAATAAGTCCAAAAAAAAAACAAATGTATATATAAAATATATAAATAAATAACGGGATTTAAATTTTAAGAAAAAATAATCTTGATCGCGAAATTGGCATGGTGCAAAACCAAGGGATCAAATTTAGTTATACTTTTTTTTTTGAATGCCATCAAATTTAGTTATACAAAAATAAATAAAAACAAAAAGAGGGTTTTCAATATGAGATTATAAACCCAAATGGAAGAAAAGAAAAATTCAAGTCGTGTGTACTCACACTCTCATTAACATCGATTCGCTACCTCTCGATGTGCTAGGAACATTGTAGCGTTAGTTTTCAAGATAAAATAGATCACGACTTAATATTTGAGCACTCAAAAAATAAGTCTGGCGAACTAGAACAAACTAAGAGTACTCTGACTTTTTCGGAAGTGATGGCAGAATTTTTGAAGAAAAGAATTTCAAGAGAGGAAGAGAGAAAAACAAAAATTTTGAAATTCTCAAAAATAGTTGCTAAAACCATATGCCCGGCCAACACCAAGTATTTCAATTGTTATGTCGTGGAACCGTGTCCACCTTAGGTGGATATGTTCTAATACGACGCAAATTGATCTTGACAAAATTGGAGTAACAGTGTCGTTAATGGAATCAATTATTATTATTATTATTATTATTATTATTATTATTATTATTATTATTATTATTATTATTATTATTATTATTATTTTAAATAAAATCAAACGGTATTTGGAATCGTTCGGTATACAATAATTCATTACCGTTCGGTTGTTCGATACGGTTCGGTTCGGAAAAATCGAACCGAATTGCCACTCCTAAAGTTAATTACTGAAATGGTCTCTTCACTATAGCAAAATTACCAATTTGGTCCAAAGTTAACGGAAGTCTAACGACAAAACTAACGGAGGACCAAATTGGTTAAGATTTTTAAAGTTGAGGGACTTAATTGATTATAAAAAAAAGTCGAGGACTAAATTGGTAATTTTGTTATAGTCAAGGGGTCATTTTGATAATTAACTCTTCAAAAATTATGAATATATAGTTTTATAATTATGAACATATAGTTCAGTAATTATGAACATAGAGTTATGTAATTGTGAATATAGAGTTCAATAATTATGGATATGAAATTCAAAAATTATGACTATATATTGTTTTGTAATTATGAAAATATAGTTCAGTAATTATGAACATAGAATCGTGTCTATCATACAAGGTGGACACAGTTCCACAGCATAACGATTGCATTGGAAGGGGGAGATCCTAAGTTCCCAACAACTTATTTATATAATTAATTAATAGTAAATTATGTACTAGTAACTACGGAGTATTTTTTAAAAGTTTACAAGCTAAGAACTATAAGTCACATTCAAAGTTTCTTTTTAGTAGTAAATAGATACGTTTATTTGCTAAAATGAATAATTTATTTACTTATTATATTAGAATAGTTTTATTATTTTATGCTATAATATAATTATTAAATTTTATTATGCGTAAATAATTTAAATTTTATTAGTTTCTTTATAATTTTTTTTAATAAAGTAAAACGTGGTGAATACTCGAGTCTAATTCAACGATGTGAGTTTTGAAAAATTTTCACCCATTGCAAATTGAAAATAAGATTGGGTTATAAGAAAGTATGACAGGGCGTTTGGTTGGAGGGATTTTAAATTCCCTTCCCACTTAATTCCAAAGGCCATTAAATTCCATAGTTTGGTTGGAGGGAATTGCAATTCCATGGAATTGCAATTCCCCCATTTTCATGGAAGTAAAATCCCATGTCCCCCCTTGGTATTTTAATTCCTGGAAAAAAAAGATAGTGATGAGTCAAAATTACCCCTTCCTTTTTTAACCTAAAATTAATGTCTAACAACAATAATGGACATTTTTAACTTTATACTACTTATTCCCTTTCAATTCCCATGTATACCAAACATTGGAATTGAAATTCCCAGTAATTCTATTCCTATCAACCAAACACTGGAATTTAAATTCCCACTTTATTCCCAGTAATTCAACTCCCATGGAATTACAATTCCTTTCCCACATAATTCCCCCCTCCAACCAAACGCTCTGTAAGAGTAAATTGAATGGTGGTCCAATGGATGCAGCAATTATACTGTGGACCGCGGTCCGTAAAATTTTGTGAACCATGGTTCAAAACAACAGACACTATAGTGTTTCTAAACTGACACTGTCTCATATATTATTTTTATTATATTATAAAATGAAACTGCAATTGAATTGAAATAAAACTGTAGTTATGTTAAAATAAAACTGCAGTGTATATAAAATGAAACTAAATGATAATTTCACATATTTGAGTGTATATTGTCCATCTAAACTATAATTATGTCAAAATGATATTGTAGTTGTGTTGAAATAAAACTACTAGGGGGTGTATCGGTCGGTTCGGTTCGGTTCGGGTGGGCGAATGGACAACCCTATCGGATATAAGATATTATTATGTAAACCCTATTTCATTCTATAATTTAACAAATCTAATGGGTTTTAGTAATTATCGGATGGGGTCGGTTCGGTCGGATATCCTATTTTAATTCGGATTATAGGATATTAAAGAAATAACTAAATAATTGAACAAAACACTTTAAATATAAAAAGTTAAAAAAATATTACAAAAGAACATACAAAATTACATGCTATGCAAAAATTACTTTTCCAGTGAATTTGCAATATTACACATTTACATGCAATTACAGATGACAATAGAGTTTTCATTTATATAAAAAAAAAACATACTAAGTTGTCATCTGCAATTACATGCAATTAAAGATCTGAATATACAAAAGTACAAAACATACTAAGTAGTAAGTTCAGTAAGTTGTCATTGGACGATCTACTTCTGCAAAAACATAGTAATTACTAAGTACATACAAATATGAAATCTGCAAAAAAAAAAAAAAAACTACTTTTCCACTTTCCAGTTTTCCACTGTAGTTCCTAGTCTTCCTAGTTCCTATTGTTCTTCTTCTTCTTCCTGTAAACACTCAAAACTTAAGCAAAGTTAGCAATAAGCCAAATTGCCAATAACAATAGCATTATTGAGCAACAGAATATAATTAGACAATTATAAACTTGGCTCAGTAAGCTTTTTATCCATATCAAAGTTAGGATTAAGGAGAAATTGCTACAACATCCCCCTTAGGATGGAGCAACATACCAGCTTAATCCCATATTTTTCAGATCATTGGTGGAAGCTTTCATCATGGCCACAATAATAAAAGTATAAAACATACTAAAATAGTAAAATGTGCCAACTTACCAACAATGAACAATATAACAACTTACAATGGCAGCAACGTAACTAATTAAATTAGTTACCAAGCTAGCTGCAAGCAAGCCTCATGAATAACAGAAATACAATATAAATGTATTTCATAATACATTCAAACAGAAACAGCAGTATAAAGTATAAAGTACAAAGTACAAAGCATAGCATTACAGGAATTGTAGCAAGTGTAGAACCACCACTCCTTACAGTTCCACTGCCACCATCAGTACCAATTTCTGCAACAAAAAAAAAAAAAAAAAAAAAGAAAAAAAGAATAGAATGTAAAAATTATAAGGAAATAAGTAAATAAAACTTGCAAGAATATTAGGCAGTGTTAAGTGTTAACAGTTTAATCATTAATGTGTTACCTTGTTCAAATCTCTCCAATTCCTCCAGATTTTTCTCAATTGATAAGGGGATATTTGGTAGCCTAAGCCAATCCTGAGTACAGACCAAAGCTTCCACAATTTTAGGAGTTAATGAACTCCTAAAAGGATCTAAAACCCTACCAGATGTACTGAAGGCAGATTCTGAGGCAACAATAGATATTAGTATAGCTAAAACATCCCTCGCTATCTTAGAAAAGATATGAAATCTTTCAGCATTCAACTTCCACCATCTAAGTATGTCAAAAGAAGTTTCCTCTTCAACTATTGTCTCAGCAAGTTAAATTTCTAACTCTTTTTTTTTCATTCCCCCACTCTCCAATCTTTGTTTCTTAATATGTGATTTTAACAAATGTTGGGGCCTCCAACTGTAGACTGTGAAAAATCAGTAGGAGTACTGATAGAAGCAGTAGTGGCAGAAGCAGGAGTAGAGGTAGCATAATCATTAAACAACTCTTTTAAGGCTGCAATCACTTTCTCATAGTAGGGTTTACCTTTTACCTCACCATACATGTGATTCATCTGTGTTGCCATGTACTCTAACTTGTCTCTGGGGTCTAGAATGTTTGCAAAGAATATCATCAAGTTCATTTTATCAATATCCCCCAATATTTCTCAAATTTAGCCTTCATATTTTCACCCATCAGTTTCACAGACCCTCCAGCTTCCACCATGCCATTCAAGAGGCAGTATAAATCAGAAATTTCAGAAAAGAAAGTGTTAGAAGTGACATATAAAGAACCTGAAATTCTTATTGTCATATCATACAAAAATTTCAAGATCTCCACCAAACTCTTCACAGACTCCTAATCAAGAAAATTAGGAACAGAATCAGACAAATCTGATTTGAAGGAACTATCACTTTCTTCAAGTGACTCAAACACTTTCTCATATGTAATTGCAGATTGTAACATAAGATATGTAGAGTTCCATCTGGTTGGAACATCTAGACACAAAGAAGATTTCTGTTCAATCACATTCCACTCAGCCAAGTCCCTAAATTTCTTAAGTCTAGCAGGTGAACTCCTCACATATCTTACAACCTCCCTTACCTTCTTCACAGAAACATCACATTGTTTCAGGCCATCTTGGACAACAAGGTTCAGAATATGGGCAATACATCTCATGTGAATATACTTGCCCTTCACAGTAGATGTTCCCCAAGACATTAATTTCTTTTTTAAAAACCTATAACAGTGTCGTTAGAGGAAGCATTGTCTAGTGTTATACTGTACACATTCCTAATCCCCCAATCAAGCAAACAGGTTTCAATGACTTTTGCAACAGACTCACCCTTATGTGATGTAATAGGGACAAATGAGATAATCTTCTTATGAAGCTTACACTCTTCATCTATAAAATGGACAATCACTACCATGTAGTTAATTCTCTGAATAGAAGTCCAAGAGTTAGTTGTAATACTGACTCTTTGAGTGTTTCCCCTAAAAAAACATTTCAACTCCAGTCTTTCCTCTTCATAAATCAGATTGATGTCCCTACTAATTGTCCATCTAGATGGAATCTTAAACCTAGGACAAACCACCAGAATGAACTTCCTAAACCCTGGACCCTCCAGAAATCTAAAAGGCAGTTCATCTATTATAATCATTTCAACCAAGGCCCTCCTAATAGCTTCCTGGTTAAAGACCCAAGTTCCTAACTCACCAACAGTACCAGGAGATACATCAGAATTTGTAATAGCTTGAAAGGTTAACAGTGATTGTCTAGTGTCTTTAGAGTGGGGGTTTTTCAGACAGCTAGACATGTGGTTTCTCAAGGATGTAGTACCATATTTTTTAGATTGACATTGATAAATTTTGGCACAATATATACACTTGCCTTTGATAGTAACACCATTACTATCCTTAATTTTTTCATAATGAGCCCACACTGGTGATCTGGACTAAACAATCTTCATTTTCTTCTCAGGAACTGCAGCAGTAGGTTGCACATTCTGTTGATTATTCGTGTCAACAGTTTGGGCTTCCACCAATGTAGACCCATCAATTGAAGATTTAGAAGCTTGACTTTCAGACTATATGATATTTTCCATCTAAGTAAATGGAATACTATCAGTATAGTGGTCAGTGGGAAACATATTGAAGAAAATCAGATAGTCACAGAGAAGTGAGAGAACTAGAGAAATCCAGAATCAGAAGACATGCACTTCCTACTTCATCATTTTTCTAAATTTCATAATTGGGACTTTAAGGAATTAACTATTAAGGGTCAAACATCCACAAACTTATAACTTATAAGTTATAAACATAGTAACATACATGCATACAGGGATACAATCACAGTATCACATTAATCACACAAAGAAATCCAGAAATCAGGAACCTATCAGCCTATAGTGTATATTCATCATTTTACTGGATTTCACCCTTGGGTGTAACACCCCGTGTTACGACCCCTAAAACCAATTAATCATTTAACCAATTATCCAAAGAAAGAATTAAATTATAATAATTAAATTGGAAAAGGCCCACCATAGTCCGTGGGCCCTCTTCTCTAAACCCAACCCCTAGTCCTAAAAGGAATAGAGTTAGCAAGCCTATAGTATTTGGGCCCTAATTAGGACTCTTAGATATATAAATAGGGGACATAGGAGGCACCTAGAACCCCCACCACAATAATCTCTCACCACATAAGAAGTTCCAAGAATTCTCTTAGGAGAAATCAAGAAAGAAGAAAGCTTAAAGAAAGACCCTTCATAGCCAAGGAATTAATTAAGGCTAAGAGGTAACCCATGTCTCAACAAAACCTATTTTCATAGCTATGATTCCCCTCTTAGGATTCCCCCATATTCTCGTGTATTGATGATTCGTTATATTGTTCTTGACGATTGGTGTTGTGATTCCATGGGCGATCTTGATAATCTTGTTGATGAAAAGGGATTCTTGATGATTGTGTGATTCTTGATGGAACCTAGTTTCTTGATGATTATGTGCCATTATTGATTGTTCTTGATGTTTAAAAAGGAATCGTGTTCTTGTTAAATTAGATGTGTCTAGAGCCCTAGGCTGTATCGTGAAATTCGTATGGTGTTATTCCTGATGTATTGGGTGGGAATTCGCATGTTCGGGTATTAATTATGTTTAGAAAAGCATGATAGGATATGTGCCGTATGTTCCCTGCTTTTGATCCGTTAATTGTCTACGTGTTGTTATCAATTGCGTTTGAAAGTGTCTAAGCATGGTTCCGGGTTCCACTAAGGTTCCCGGGGCATTTTTGTGATGAAAGAGTCAGTGGGGGGGGGGGTAGGTGGGGTAGGGGACCCGCCACCTACCCGCGGCCAACTTTGAAGTCGCCGGCAGCGGGCAGGCGACTGCCCGCCGGGCACCCGCTGCCCGGAACCACGACGCCGGCGGGTGACCCCTCACCCACCGGCTACCCGCTGGATTTTACCCCACTTTGGGATTCCGGCTTCCCCGTTTGATGTTCCCCCGACCCCCGTGGTGTCCCAACGGACTCTGTCTATCGTGCCTATGTCTAGTTTGATGTTCGGGTACCATTCGTAGGTTGAATAAGTCTTATATATATCGCATGCTAGTTGAATTGGTATCCTGTTGGCCTAGGCGTAAGAAGTATGAACCCCTTAGGATTATTCTTAGTATCTGAATGATCAAGCATAGGTTT
Organism: Ipomoea nil; assembly: GCF_001879475.1. Lineage (NCBI taxonomy): Eukaryota > Viridiplantae > Streptophyta > Magnoliopsida > Solanales > Convolvulaceae > Ipomoea > Ipomoea nil. The sequence goes on along the minus strand of NW_017619684.1, from coordinate 79,111 downwards.
CGTTATACGATTTCTTCCCCTCCCCAATGTGCCTATGTGTTATGTGTGCATGATACCCCAATTCGGTTGCGATCGAATTGGTTATTCCTGAGTTGCAGTTCAGAAGCTGGCTGCGGTCAGATTTACACTCCCGGGCTGCGGTCCACCGTTTGGTTGCGATCAAACGTTTTACATGAGCTGCGGTTCATATTCCTGGCTGCGGTCAGATGACTACTCTTGGGCTGCGGTCCACTGTTTGGTTGCGATCAAACATTATGATGAGCTGCGGTTCATCGGTCGGTTGCGATCGACCCCTCCGTGTTGCGATACAGGGTAGGGTGCTGCGGGGCCGTGTCAGAGCTATATGCGCTGACCCTCATGTATGGGCATGCGATTGGTCCTGTGACTATTGGCTGTGCTTATCTCTATCTGTCATATCTGTTCCCTACACCTGTGAATTGTGCATGCTTGGTTATGACTGTTGGTTGTGCTTATCCCTATCTGTCGAGTCTATTCCCTGTTTTGAAAGCTAGAGTCTCTTAGGATATATCTTCATGCTTTGAAATGGTTTTCGTATATCTATGTATATATCTTTATGTATTGTATTTCAACGCATTGGAGTGGGTTACCAGCATCTCTCGCTGAACAGATATATTTGGCTTTTAGGCACAGAAGAGTAGACACTAGAGCGCGCTAGAACCGTGGAGCGTAAAAGTAGATAGTCTCCCCTTTCGGCCTGCGTGCCATGCTTATGCTCTTATCTTGTTGAGGATATTAGTTAGTTAGCCTATGCACTTGAATTCTCTAGCTCAGGTGTGGCATAGCACACTGTACTATTTATATTATGTTTTGGGATTTAATGAGAACTTACCTTTATTATATAAGTTTCAAAGGTTTAAAAATTTCGGGGTGTTACATTGGGCCTTGGGAGTTGGTCAGTTCACAGTTGGTAGTTACAATTGGGGCTTCCACCATTTTCACCAACACAGGCAACAACCAACAAGGGCTAGGGGCTTCCACAAAAAATACAGAAAAATCATACAATCACAACTAAGTGATTCTAAAAATTCACCAACACAGGCAACAGGGGCTAGGGGCTTCCACAAAAAAATACAGAAAAATCATACAATCACAACTAAGTGATTCTAAAAATTCACAAACAAGGGACAAGTGAGTATTAACATGCAATCTGGAACTTCTCAACAGATTGACATTGTCACAGTCCACAGAATCATAGAAACCCTAATCAAAGTATCAAAAATTCACAAATAAGGGACAAGTGACATGCAATCTGGAACTTCTCAACAGATTGACATTGTCACAGTCATCAGAATCATAGAATCACAACTAACAACAACGTATCACAATCTATAAGAGTATAATCTAATTATGTATAAGATTAGGGTTTAGAGATTACTTCGTTTCTCCAAATCAAACCCCCGAGAACAAAGGGCTTCAATTTCGAGCCAGCAATTTACAATCCACCGCACCGGCCACCGGTCGTCCGGTAGATAACACACCGAATAACAGAATAGGGCTTCCACCGAACAATATTAGCTTCCACCGGAGACTCACACTCTCAGTCTGTAACTGAGTAACTCTACAACTCTAGACGAGACTCAGAGAGAACGAGAGAAATCAGAGAACTGGAGAAGAAAGAAGTGAGAACTAGGGTTTCAGATTTCAGAGAAGAAAGAAGAGAAAACGAGACTATGAGAGTCTAGAGAGTTCTCAGGAGTCACCGATAGAGGAAGCTGCGCAAATGACTAGGGTTTCATCTACAAGCCATAAAACGCAACATATATACTAAGCTTACACTACGTCGTATACCTAAGGGTATACGAAGTCTAACCCTAAATCGGGTTGTCGGACGGGTTCGGGTGAATTTTATAACCCCTAACCCGGCTACTTCTAACCGGCTAATGAGCACGATGTCGGATCGGGTAAGTTTCTTCGGTTTCGGATTCCGCCAAATTGCTTTTCCTTGGGTTCGGGTCGGTAGGTTTTGTCGGGTGGGTCGGTTTTTGCACAGCCCTAGAAACTACAATGTATATTTAATGCCTGGACCACAATGCATTGTGGACCGTGGTCCAGTATAATTTGCCCAATGGATGTATAGTAGTTACTTCCGATCTATTATAATCTCTATGTGCAGTGGCTACATTCCTACTGACCCCAATGGCTCAACCTTTACTTAGCCACTTACATTGAGATCGAGGTTGGTGCATTCGTATTATCTTGTAACTTGCTTTAATAATAATAATAATAATAATAATAATAATAATCATAATAATAATAATAATAATTGATAGATTTAATTAAATCGAGTGGCCCGAATTAATAAACTCGATAATTAAAGAATATGATAAGTAAATGAATGAATATAGTAAATAGCAAGTGATAAAGACAAGAAATATATGTCACGGAGACAAATCTCGTATTAAGAAATGTTGTAAGATGATTACATGTGAATATGTGTCTAGACAATAAGAAGAAAATGATGATGATGATGATGTCTTAATAAGACAATCATACTAGTAATTATACTTAAGAACTCCCTAACCGGCCCCTTAAAAAGGAGGAGTTGGTTAACTTCTTAGACCGCGCCCGGCCTTGTGGTTGGGCCTCTGCCTCGTACCGGCCGAGGCCCAGGTCAGGCTCGGCCTAGATGGCCTGGGTCAAGTGTGGGCCCCGGGTCCGCCCGAATCCTTCTTGATCTGCACCACCGAGTCGATTTGTTCTGGGTCTATTTTCAATATATCCATCAATAACAACAACAACAACATCAACAACAATAATATTAATAATAACAATTGTAAGTGTAAAAATTGATACACGTTAAAACCCTATTATAAGTTGGCTAATCTATTTGACAAAATAGTTAGAATTTGTTTTAGGTATGATGTATGACACATGGATCAACTCCTATCAAGGTATTATTTTATTTTTATACAGTCAAAGTTAGAGAAAGAAATTCATGATATTCAAATTAAGGGACTGATTTATTATTAAGTATGGCTTAATTATTTGTGGATGAGATTTGTTCAAATAGAGGAGTGATTAGTTACAGGCGCATGGATAGCTTTTGTTTTGAAAAGTTGGTTAAAGGAGAGTGCATATAAAAGGAAAGCTCTTCCCCTCACTGATTGAAACGACTTTATATATTATTATTAAGAAGGAAAGAATTCACATATCATCAGTTTTATTATTGTTGGGATCTCGCTGGAACAGTTAGACTGCGGGTTCAGCAACATCTTCTGCTCCTGAAGTAGAAGATGCATGCACATTTCAATTCTGAGTTAGGTGTTGTGAAGGTTGTAGTTGGTTGTAGTGACTTGTTGCCTTGTGTACAAACCCCATATAAAACCTTGGTGAACATCTAGTGGATTGGGCATACATGAGTTGCGCCCCCAGACGTAGGAGATGTCACTCCGAACTGCGGCATCATTTTTCTGTGTTCCTGGTTTTTATTTCTTACATTTTAGCTAGTATGATACCCATGCGATGCACGAAATGAATATTGTTCATCTTATTGTATAATTGTGTGAAAAATTTAAGAGATGATGTAATATATAAAAAGTTGGAACAGAAATATAAAATGGAAAATAGAAACAATAAAGAAATTACTTTAACATACAATATAGAAAAATAAGAGTGACAAAATTACAAATTATTGAAAACTTCGTGGTATACCACGTTGGTTGTTGATGTAATATAGGAACTTGAGTTCTTCGCAATCAATATTTTAAGACCATCTGGGTTGTTAACTCGAGAAGCAGCCACGTACAACTGACCATCATGCACAAAAACTGTTTTTTTTTTTTTTTTTTTAAGTAACAATCCTATGTGTGACAATGTTTGACCTTGACTTTTGTTAATAGTCATTGCATATGATAACATCAATGGGAATTGTCTTCGTTGAAACTTGAATGACAACCTGGTATCAGATGGTGATATTGACATTCTGTGGATCAACACTTTTGTTCCTTTGTTAGCACCATCCATTAACTCGACTTCAATTACACGGTCTATTAACTTGGTGATTACCAACCGCGTACCATTACATAATCCAACTGAATGATCAACATTTCTTAACAACATGACTGGTGAGCCAATTTTTAAAGTTAATGAATGGTTTGGTACACCTGAAGCTCTAATGCCATTCAAAAATTCCGGTGTGTGTACATCACCCAGTATTCCAACGTCTTCATCAGCTTTGCACACTGTGTCACAACTAAAATATGTTCTACTTTCAGCCGTATGCAACTCACTCATATGTTGTACATTTTTGCACGACAAAACTGAATGAGTAAAACAACTGGATTAGGGTTGTCATAGTTGACATGCGTAATAGTTGATCAACATATTGCTCCCAAAATGTGAAAGATAAACGTCTCTCTCTAAAAAGATAAAAAAAAAAAAAAAAAAAAAAGAAGAAGATTGTTATAAGGCGTACACACATTAAGAAATACATATAATCCATGATTAAGTGTAAAGTTGATTAATATAACATGACTTACTCATGATCATGAAGAACAAAGTCGATGAACTTGGTCTCCCGTCCATTAATTATGGTTGTACGTGGAGATTCAATCAAGACAACATAACCAACCAAATCTATAGAGATTTATCATCATAACAATAACTACTATATTAAATATATAATTTAGCAAAACGCGTACCCTAAATTAGCAAATAACTACTATATTACCAAATACGCGTACCCTAAATTAGCAAAACGTAAAAATTTAATGGACATCTATATTATAATAGAATATGAAATACATGAATATGTGTCACATACCAAACATATTAATTATAAAACTAAAATTAAGAAAAATATATATTTGTATTGAATATATTATGAAATAATATATATATATATATATATATATATATATATATATATACACACACACACACACACGAAAAGATAATCTATATATATCTATACTAAAAGTGACGAATATACCTCAGAATCATGAAACACACAATCCAAAGTATGAGAATTGTAGGTGTTATTGTTGAATGTTGACTCGTACATTCGGATTAGACGAACTTGTATTGCCCAATTCATGGAGGTAGCGGTGATTTGGTTAAGTAGATTGAAGGTGGGTGCCATATTGAAAAGTTTAGCGTATGAAAAGTACAGGAAGATGATTGAAAATGAATGAGAAGCAAGGCCAATGAGGTATTTATAACTATGAATTTGTGCAAAATAATTACAAATGAATAATTTAATTTAATTATTTAATTATGAAATACTAAATACTAATACTAATAGCTATTGCATGATTCCCGTGCATAGTAACAGATGAATAATAATTCCCATGCATACTAAATACCATGAATTACACGTGCATAGTAATTATAGTAATAATAATTTGTTAGGGCAAATAGGATGCATGATTCCGCGTTTCTGTATGTGAATAATTCGTTTTGTAAGACTAATTCGTTAGTATAGTATTATTATAGTATAGTATAGTATAGTATTATTATTATTATTATTATTATTATTATTATTATTATTATTATTATTATTATTATTATTATTATTATTATTATAAATAGTAATAGTAATTATAGTAATAATAATTGGATAATAGGATGATTTCGCGTTTCTGTGTTGTTATTAAGGCTGATTTTACGTTTTGTATTAAGGATTGATTTAATTTAAATAATTTAATTAAGGATGATTGAATTTAATTTAGGATGATTTAATTTAATTAAGGATGATTATTTGTAATACTAAATATATAGGCTGATTTAATTTAAATGATTTAATTAAGGATGATTTAATTTAATTAACGATGATCTAATTTAATTAAAAAATGATTATTTGTAATACTAAATATATAGGCTGATTTAATTTAATTAAGGATCAGATGATCATTTGTAATACTATATATATATATATATATATATATATATATATATATATATATATAGAGGGTGATTTAATTTAAATAATTTAATTTAATTAAAATACTATACTATAATAACGAATAATAATAATAATAATAATAATAATAATAATAATAATAATAATAATAATAATAATAATAATAATAATAATAATAATAATAATAATAATAATAATATATTCTTCTTTTACTCAACATCTTAAATTACATGAATTTATCTATAATACTATACTATAATAACGAATTAACGAATTTATAAATAAATTTATATAATTCATGTAATTTAACATGTTAAGTAAAAGAAGAATATAATATTGGTTATTATTATTATTATTATTATTATTATTATAGTAAATAGTAATTATAGTAATAATATTTCGTTAAGTCTAATAGGATGCATGATTCCGCGTTTCTGTATGTGAAAAATTCGTTCTGTATGTGAGTTATTATTACTATAATAATTACTATAATTTGTATATCTATCTATATATATAATAAAAATAGTAACTAATATTATATTCTTCTTTTATTCAACATGTTAAATTACATGAATCTATTTATAAATTAATAAGAATACAATAAATGTTTTCACATTTGGAGGAAATTTTTTTGAGAATTACATGAATCTATTTATATATTAATATGAATACAATAAATGTTTTCACATTTGGAGGGAAAAATTTTGGTACAATTATTTTACCTTAATATATATAGAGATAGAGATTTATGTTGTTGATTCTAAAATGGCTTATTAAAATGGTATGTTAATTTCAATCCTAAAAACCAAGTAGAACTTTAGTTGTTTTCTTGCATTCATGACCCACAATATAATTTCAATAATGACAACAATGCACCTCTTAATCGTAGGCTAGGTTTGCATTACTAGTTCCATATTATCATTATTTTAAAAATTTAGTACACTTCAATATTGTGGTGAGTATAATTACCCTATTATGATTTATGAACGTTTAATTTTACATTATTTAGTAAGAGTAGGTATTGTATGAAACTATTTCACATGAGACGTGTAATACATTTTAGTTAAAACATAATAATATATTGTTATGAACTCATAAAAAATATTATATTTTAATTAAAAAATAAGACACATATCAGGTGAGGTAATCTCACACAAAACTTATCCATCCATGATCCAACAATATATACCTCACACAAAACTTATCCATCCATGATCCAACAATATTTTTATATATATGTCTTTTTCATTTTATCTTTGAGTCGTTTTCATTTGATTTAACTAATAAAACAATGATGGAGTGTATGCATAAAACACTTATAAATAAAAATGGAATTCTTTATGGGCGAATAGATAAATGCCAAACATTCTTCCTCTAGAAAGCACATAAGAGTTCTTATTACAACTTTCAACTTAAAAATTAAGAGTTCTTTATAGTTCCTACTGTGAAGATTGGTGAAAACAGTAAATTGCAATAAGGTTAAATTTATAGGGTTTTCCCCCTCTTTTTGATCCTTAATAAGATTTGAATACTATAACATATATAGTTATTAGCAAAGCAAACTTATTTAGTTACTAGTTTTTTATGCGCATTGCGCGATTGAGATAATGCCCAATGTTTTTTTTTAATAAGTACTTTAAAGTATATCAAGGCAGGATTATATTAGAATTGTTCATGCATAAATAATTGAAACCAAATACGGGACATAAAGGGAGAGCAAATAAAAATTAGGGCATAAAATTTTAAATATATACTAATATTGAAGAACTAATTGTTGATTGTCAAACAAGGACATTGCGAGGTAGTTTTCCACTTCAATTTGTTGTGTAATTTGAATACTCTTTTTGTAAATAAATCCCCCAAGTAGTTAATATGATTGGCTTAATTATTTTTTTATATTTTTTTATTTTTTTAAACAATTATTATTATTATTATTATTATTATTATTATTATTATTATTATTATTATTATTATTATTATTATTATTATTATTAAATATATGTATACCCTTAGGTCATTTTACATGTTAATCTAAAAAGCTAATTTTTCAAATATCTTTTTACCAACCGTTGATATAATTCGCTGGTCAAATCAGCTAATATAATCCGCTAACGCTAACCGCTAACTACTGATTGTCAAACAAGGACATTACGAGATAGTTCTCACTTCAATTTGTTGTGTGATTTGAATACTCTCTTTGTCAACAAATTCCTCAAGTAGCTAATATGATTGGCTTTATTAATTATATTTTTCTTAATTTTTTCATGGTATTAATAAAATACTTGGTAAATAAATATATAACATTATTTTGTATTATAACTTTGATATTTAATTAAAAAAATAGTGCACAAAAAAAGATAATAGACAATGTAGTAAATATAATCAATTGATGAATTTGAATGCAAAGAATTTTTACATTGGCGAAAAATAAAGACAATATAATATAATAAAATTATTTCTCTTAATTAATTTATTGATAATGAATATATATATATATATATATATATATATATATATATATATATATATATATATATTTAATAAAGACATTGTAGGGACAATGTAGCGAATATAATCAATTGATGAATTTGAATGTAAAGAATTTTTATATTGGAGAAAAATAAAGACAATATAACTAATGAAATTATTTCTCTTATTTAATTTATTGATAATGAATAATTTTTTTGAATAAAAACATTGTAGATACATAATTCTAAATTAAAGATCGAAATGCATATGTATTATATTTTGTTGTAACTACTAAATTATTATTATTTAATTTAATAAAACTAAAATAGAGTACTAAATATGGCAACTTTGATTGAGATGGGGTTCGAACTTCAAACTTAATACCTTTCTTATTGAAATCAATGAATCAATGAATAAGTTAACGGTGAACTAACAGAAATTAACGGAAAAGATAATATTTAACGGAAAAGTTAACGTATAATCATATTCATTAAGGATAAATTAGTAAATCTTAAGAAAAAATTAAAATCTGATCAATCTGAGCCATTCATTTGATTAAAAAACTTGACCGCCATTTTTTCTACCCATTATAGGCCTAACTCTCTTGGCCTCTTATTAGTATAGTAGATTTTTACATTGATTAACCAGTTGAATTTTATCTAGGATGGAGCTACAAAATTCTTGATTACAGTAGTTTGGGGTAAATATTGTCATGCATGTTTTAGTTTGAGTGTTTGAAATTATAACAAAAACAAATGAAATAATTAATGATATAATGACGCAGAATGATTTGAAACTAAAAGGGGATTAAAAAAAAAAGGTTCCTCATAAGTCAATTGAGTGGGTAAAATAAGTAGATGAGCAGTAGCATATGTTAAGTGAATGGGTGGATAAGAAGTAGGTGTTTTTGACTAATTTTATTACAGTTTATTTCTGTGAGATATTTAAAATTATTATTTTTATATTTTTATTATAGAAAAGAGAAAACTGAAATTAAGTATAATATATATTTTAAAACGAAATATAAGTAGTTAATTTACTATCAGATCACACTGCAAATTTTACATGTGTTAATTGGTTTTTATATATATAAAGGTTGAAAAAAATTGCTAGTCGCCCTCTAGGCGCTTGGGGACCGCCTAGGCGGGCGCCTAGAGCGATTAATCGGCGCCTAGAACGCTTAGGCGGGCGTCTATGCGCGATTTTTGCAACACTGATATATATATATATATATATATATATATATATATATATATATATATATAATAATAATGTTTTCTCAAACAGACATCGAGAGCGAAACAATGGAAATACAAAACAACCTCAAATCATTTGGTCGGTAGGTTTGCCAGTATGCCTTTTAGGTATAAGCTAGGTTGAAGCCCTTAGTTAATTCGAAGCAAGTACTGTTTGTTAATGTCAAGCCAATGTTAGAAAATGTGTCCATGAAAATGAGAGGGTTGAAAGGGTCAAAATCAAGGCCAGAAACACACATGATTGCATTGTTACGGCTTCCAAACATATTTGGAGGATCTTGCGGTGTAATCATGTAGTCAGTGCGGTGCAATTTTTCACAAGTTAACAATTCGCAGGTTAAGATTGATTCTCACCTGATTATGGAATATATATATATATATATATATATATATATATATATATATATATATATATATATATATATATATATATATATATATGTCGGTTCTGGTGCGGGTAGTCGCCTCAGGTGCGGGTGTATAGTTTAATCTGAGCCATTGATCTTGCTTAATTCAGGATTCAGGATTACCAAAATTTAAAAAAAAAAAAAAAAAACGCGGTGGCAATTTAATAATTTTTGCATTTAAGTTAAATTTAAGGTACGTAAGTTTTGTGCTTAAGGTTCGTGAGATTTGTGCTTAAAGTGCGTGGGTTTTGTGCTTGTTAAAATTTAAAGTGCGTGAGTTTTGTGCTTAAGGTGCGTGAGATTTGTGCTCAAGGTGCCTGTGGTTTGTGCTTAATGTGCGTGAGTTTTGTGCTTTAGGTGCGTGAGATTTGTGTTTAATGTGCGTGGATTTTGTGCTTAATGTGCGTGAGTTTGTGCTTAATGTGAAACATTTTAAAATCTTAAGTGCGTGAATTTTGTGTTTAATGTGGTTTGTTCTGTGCTTAAGGTGCGCGGTTTATGTACTTAAGGTTAGTGATTTGTGTTTTTAATGTGTTTTGTTTGTGTGCTTAAGGTACGTGGTGATTTGTGTACTTAAATGCGTCATGTTAATGCTTAAGGTGCGTCCACCCGCACAACCGCACGGGAAGCATCTCCGCACCTGAACCCTTCCCTATATATATATATATATATATATATATATATATATATATATATATATATATATATATATATATATATATATATGCACTCTTTCTTTTATGCATGGCAACACCTATTTATATAGTTGAATATACAAGAAGCTAAATAACTTCTTGTAAATTCCAATCTGCACAACAACTGTCTTCGTAACTAGGCGATTTAGACTCCTACTTAAGTCAACGACACATTTTTATTTTAAATTATTTTCAGATTTATTATAAACTCCACCATATTTAAATTGATAAGTCGATGACAAAACTAATCAAAAGGCCAGACATCTTCAAACTATTTGGTTGTGTAGTTATATATAGGATTCACCATTCATATATGTAAGCAACTAAGCATTATAAATTCAAAGTCTCTTGGAAATTATATCTAACAAGATTAGTTAAAAATTAAAGGGAATCCAAATATGCGAGCTAATTAACTATGTTAGTACTAGGTATTTCGATCCATTGCATAAAAGTGTATGTATATATATGTATATATATGCATACTACTCTCATAGTTGAGTGTGTCTTTTGATTGGTTGTGAATTTGATTTATGATAATTATTTTATATTCATTAAAGCATGCATGAACACCATGTCTTACTTTGCAGAATCTCAGGCAAACTTAGGTACACTTCAGTTAGTTGTTTAAATGTTTCTTTGGTCCATGCATGGGCAGTTCACATATTAGGCTTGACATCCATGTCATCACATAATCTCGGTAAATTTTACTGTGGACCGCGGTCCACAATGTATTGTAATCCACGCATCAAAACGGTGCCGTTTCTTTTAATGAAAAGAAACGGCACCCCGTTTCGCGCCGTTCCATAAAAAGTAACTCTGTTTGTATAACATATTCGATTTCATTTTATATAAACTGTAGTTTCATTTCAACACAAATACAATTTTATTTCGATATAACTACAGTTTCATTCGACATTATATATCAAATATGCGAAATTGTTATTCAGTTTCATTTATATACATTATAGTTTCATTACAACACAACTACAATATCATTTCGATATAACTACAGTTTTCACTGGACAACATACAACTCAAATATGTGAAACTATTAATATTCAGTTTCATTATATATACGCTACAGTTTCATTTCAATTCAATTACAGTTTCAATTGATAATATAAAAACAATATGTGAGACAGTTTCATTTTAGATACACTGTGGCTTCATTTTGTAATTAACACACAAAAAATACTGACTCTGTTAAGCTGTAAAGCTAACCATTTCTTTAGTTAAAGAAACGATACCGTTTTTAGACCATGGTCCATAAAGCTTTATGGACCATAGTCCACGATATAATTGCTGACCTGATCTCTGCATGGATCTTCAGTACATGTTTCTTACAACCTTAATGGACAACGTTGCTGGTTTTGAGTGGGTGGCAATGAATTGAATAATCCAAGAAGGACAGCAGGAATAATATATATATGCATGAATTGAGATAGGCCCAATTTATTGAACAATAATGTAATCTTAACTGCCCAAGTTTGAATGAAGGAAGCTAGCTATTACGGAACGTTATGCTGTGCAACCGTTTGCACCATGCAAGGTGCACACGTTTCTAAATTCATAATTTTTATATTATAGATTCATAATTTTTAAATCGTAGATTCATAATTTAAATACAGTAGATTCATAATTTCTATACTGCAAATTCATAATATTTGTACTGTAGATTCATAATTTTTAAATTGTATAGTTATCAAATTATGAATATATAGTTCTTTGATTTGTGAATACAGAGTTCAACAATTGGAAATATAAACATCGAAAATTATGAATATATAGTTTTGTAATAATAAATATAGAGTTCAATAATTATGAATATGAAGTTTAAAAATTATGAATATATAGCTTTATAATTATGAACATATAGTTCAGTAATTATGAATATAGAACAGTGTGTACCATGTATAGTGCGCACAGTTGCATAGCATAATTTTTCAGCTATTAGGGGATTGAGTTGGGCTAGCATGGCTAGAAAAATTCGCGGTCTATCATCTTAATTTGTAAAAGATATATCACATCGTAATTTCACAATTGTTATGTTGTTGAATCGTGTCTATCTTGCAAGGTGGACATGCTCTATGTTCATAAATCATAATTACTGAACTCTGTGTTCATAATTATAAAATTTTATGTTCATAATTTTTGAACTTCATATTCACATGATTGAATTCTATATTTACAATTACAGAACTATATGTTCATAATTACTGAACTCTGTGTTCATAATTATAAAATTCTATGTTCATAATTTTTGTACTTCATATTCACAATTATTGAACTATATATTCACAATTACGGAACTCTATGTTCATAATTATAGAACTTTAGTTCATAATTTTTAAACTCTATATCACAATTATGACAATTTTAGAACTATATCCACCTTGCACACTCGACACGGTTCCACAGCATAATTTGCGGTAATTTCATCGATCATCTTTGTTCAACATATCATGACGATTATTATTATTTTATTTATTTATTTATTTATTTAAACTTTCCCATAGCTCTATTTTTATACTCCACTCTATAATAGGGGACTATGGGTCAGGGTGGGTCAGGGAGGGTTACATGCCTACATTCATTACTCGACCCACATTATATTTTTCCAACCACTCTTACCCCCAACTCGTATTGGGTGGACTTTTTCAAAATCCATTCCCACCCCACTGGGTGCGGGTGCCTACTACGGGTACCCACCACTTACTATCTTATTATTTTTTTTTTCAAAAAATAATATTTAAATTACTTACACATAATAAAATAATAAAATTCATTAGTGATACGGAAACATAAAATAATAGAAATATTTAAATATAATAACTAAATTGTTAATTTTTAAAAATAAACTTAGTAGTTTAAATATAAAAATATTAAAAAGATACACGAAGTTATATAAACTTTTATAAATAACTACATACTAGTACTTATTTTACTATTGTACACACACACACATGGTAAGTAGTGTGAGATTTTAGGCGGATTTGGTACATAGAACCCGAATCCAACCCGACTCACTGGGGATTTACTTTTTTAAGACTCATCCCAGATCCACCACCCAAAATAAAAAATAAAAAAATTTGAATCCTTGCAGAGTGGATTCGGGTGGATATCCGTAGGGGTGTGCAAACTTCGGATAATTTTCGGTTAACCGACCGAACCGACAAAGTTCGGTTAACCGTTTTCGAACCGGACTTTTTCGGTTCGGTTAATGGTTAAAGGAATTTTAAAACTTCGATTAACGGTTAATTCGGTTCGAAAGGTCGGTTAACCGAAGTTTTTAATATATATATAAATAATAATATAAATATAAATACTAATTTGAAGTTATGGATGTTTGGAGTTTCTAATTAATGTTTTTGTATATTTTGTTATGAATTTATTATGATATGTATTTTATTTTAATTAGATTTATTATTTTAGGTGTTATTTTTAGAATTTTAAATTTTAGCTTTAAAAAGTTCGGTTAACCGAAAAAAAGTTCGGTTCGGTGAATTCGGTAGAGCAAATTTCGGTTCGGTTAACGGTTAAAGGAAAAAAAACTTCGATTAATTCGGTTCGGTTAACCGAACGGTTAACCGATTGAACACCCCTAGATATCCGTAGAGCGGATTGAAATTATCATCCCTACTCTATAACCTAACTAGCCAACACTTCTTGCCTTTTTAAATAAGTTTCATAAAAGAAAAATATCATACACCCACATGAGTCTAATGGTACCAAGTTGAACTCGGTGTGAGTTTGAACCTTGCAGATATTACAATGTAATAGAGTCACTATCAAGCATCCAATACCACATCTTTTAAAAAAAAAACCACCAAAAGTATTAATTTAATACCTTGAATGTATGATTTTTATCAATTTTAGTCACTCAGACCAAAATTTGCTGAAAAATATTAATTATTAAATAATAAGAATATTTTAATAATTTTACTTTTCTTTTACATCGTTTCCGACGAAGGCAATGAACCCAGATTTGCGGCGGCGCAGCTCATCCTTTGGTGACATTCGCTGAGGCTGTGGTTGCAATTGCGATTGTCCCAAACTTTTTGGTGGACCTTTCACTCCTGCTTCATCTACCTCAGCACCCTCGTCTCCATCTCTCTGGGTCAGAGGTAAGTGAGCTCCTCAACTGCTCGATCTCTCTTTTTATTTCTGGGCTTTATGTTTGCTTCAATCTTTCGCGGGCAGTTCGCCGTATGAATATGTTTTTATTTAACTTTGCAACCAATTCACACTCAAATTCTCCACCTCTGGAACCAATCTCCATCATATATTTCAGACTCAATTTCGGTTGCCAGAAAAATCGATAAAACATGACTAAAATATTCTCATTATTTTACTAATTAATATTTTTCAGTGAATTTTGACCAGACAATTTAACTGTGATGACTAAAATTACATAATTAAATTACTAAATTAACACATTTGAAAATTGGAAGTGGAAGGTACTTTCGGAACCGATTCCCCTTCCTGAACTATATAGACCAGTAGCTAGCTACTGGGATAAAGTGGAAGGCTGGAAATTTAATGAGTTAGATCAGATCCTACCAAGATTGTTTTTAGACAAGTTGGCTGCTGTTGTGGTCTGTAGTAATTCTGAAGAGAATGACGTTTTTGGTTGGAGGGGTGAACCCTCGGGCAACTTCTCAGTCAGCTCGGCTTATGATTATGCAATAGGCTCTTTCAACTCTGTAGATGCAGGTAAGTGGAACAATATTTGGAAATTAAGTCCCAAACCGGATTCGTTTCTTTATCTGGCTTGTTAAACACAATAGGATCATGACAAATTTGTATAGACATAAATGTGGATTAACAAACAGCGACAGGTGCGAGTTGTGTAAAGCAGCCATCGAATATACGGAGCATGTTTTAAGAAGATGCCCGGTTGCTGATGTGGTCTGGAGGTCAGTCCTTCCAAGGTTCCGAGATCAGTTTATAAATGCTTCCTTCCCCACATGGCTGGAAAATGGTATTATCGGAAGAAGCCGTGGTAATAAGCCCTGCAACAACAGCTCCTTTTTTGCTGTTACGTTGTGGTGGATCTGAAAATGGCGCAACGATGCTAATCTTTAACAGTAGCTTCAGACCTCTTACTGCAAAAAGAGTGTGGATAATGTCTCAAATGGAAACTATAAATGAAGCATTTGATAGAGCTCCGCTCAAGGTTAGCCCAGGCGAAAGTGGAACCTGGGAAAAGCTTAATTGGACCAAACTGCAATTTGGCAGGGTCAGAATCAACACTGATGACGGTGTAGTCGACCAGAACTACTCCTACCAAGCTACTTGTGGTGGTGCAATCAGAGACAACAATGGCTCATGGAGGGGAGGTTATGTCCACAATATTGGCATTTAATTTGTTCACCCATGGAAGCAGAAGCTTGGGGACTCCTTAAGGGTATCCAGTTGGCAATTCACAAAGGCTACAAACGGCCGTTCCTTGAATGTGATTCTAGTGAGGTGGTAACATGCTTAAAAGACTCTTCTATGCCCACTAAGGTTATCCATAACCTGATAACTGCATGTAGACATGAGCTTCAAAGTTGCGATCAATGGAAGGTCATGTCGATAGCTCAAGAACAGAATTGCCTGTCCGATGCGCTTGCTGCGAAGGCCAAACACTTCCCCAAAGGCTTGTATGTGCTTGAGAACCCCCAGATGAAGTGCTTAATATTTTGTTAGATGACTCAGATGGTATACCTGCTTGGCGCCATGTTTATTCTGTGTAATCACCTTGTATTCTTGGGTCCCCCCTTTCCAAACTAATAAAAAACAATCACACTGCAAATTGGTTATGTGTAATCACCTTGTATTCTCTGTTAATTGGTTATAGGTCTCTAATCATGTGAGAATCAATCTTACCTTGTGAACTGCAAAGTTGTGAAAGATTGCACCGCACCGGATACGATTGCATCGCAAGGTCCTTCATGCATGTATGGGAGCCGTAGCATGCAGTGCAATTTTGAAATAAGTGCGATGCAATCCTTCACAAGTTTGCAGTTCGCAGTTTGCACTTTGCAGGTTAAGGTTGATTATAACCTCATGAGAAATCATATTGGTTATAATATACATATTATATATATATGTGTGTGTGCATCAAATATTTAAAAAGTGACTGTGTTAAAGCCATAGGGGAATGACTCAAAAATATGTAAAATTATATTAATTTAAGGATTTAATCCCAAGACCTTTCTTATTACCAAATATATGCTCTACCAACTAATCTAACTTCTTACTTGTTAACATTTACTAGTTTTTTATACTAATACTAAAACATATACTATATATACATATATACATACAAATATTATATATGGGATGGGGATGAGGTGAGGGAGGCCGCTGCCCCCTTATACTTCGTCCCTGTATATATATATCAAACAGACACCGAGAGCTAAATAATGGAAATACAAAACAACCTCAAATCATTTGGTCGGTAGGTATGCCTTTTAGGTATATAATCTAGGTTGAAGCCTTAGTTAATTCGAAGCAAGTACTATTTGTTGGAAATTTATATAGTAATGAAGATTAATATTTCAGATGGATTACCATGAAAGTTTAAAATAATATTTGGAGTTGAGGAATTATAAATATTATTTAGTTCGGTAGAAAGTTAATTGGAGAATGAGTTTGCTGGAAGGCTTTGTCTATTCCCCAATATAGGGGAATTGTTTGTTTCATTTGAAAAGTGATTGCACAACACATGAGCTTCCAATTTTCCCAAACTTATATGCAAAAGTGTGCTAGAAAATTAATATATATATATATTTGCACAGTTATTTGCATGCAGTTCACAACCTTACAAAGGTTCATAATTACATATATATTCATGTTGAACATGATTTATGTAATTAATATTCTCTTATGATAAATATATCATTTAAGATATATTTTATGGAAGAGATAAGTTTTTAAAACTGCAGAAAACTTCCATGTAACTTCTCCAACAATCATATTTTCATTTATAAATATTTTAGAGAAACATCTGAAAAGATACATGCAAATTATCTTATTGCATATCTTGATATTTCACAGTTCTACATTTTCTACATGAAATTCTTAAACAAAGAACTTAAGGGGGTGTATTCAATCATGACTTTTGTAGAGTTTTAAAGACTTTTAAAATGATAGATTTTAATAAACTTTGATTGACTTTCATAGAGTCGTTCAAAACTTTTTAAAACTTTATATGACTCTATAAAAGTCTATATAAAAGACATTCATAGACTTTTATCAACTTCTTATTTTAAATTGAATACATCATTATAAACTTTCAATGATTTTGATTCTTATCATTTATAATTTTCTTACAAAATATTTAAAATATATTATAAAATTCTTCTTATTATATAATTCTTCACCCACATCAACATTCTCAACATTATTATTTTTATCCATAGTATGCTAAGACTTATATGCTAATTACTTTTATATATATATATATATATATATATATATATATATATATATATATATATATATATATATATATATATATATATATATATAATTATACTTGATATATTGTTAGGCATCACGCAAAGAACTATTATTTGCAATAGCAATTTGAGACTGCGAACAACAACAAGGTGCTATTGTTTGCAACTCCAAATTGTTGTTGCGAAATAGTTCGCTATTCGTAGTAACCTGTTAATATATATATATATATATATATATATATATATATATATATATATATAGGGACGGAGGGAGAGGGGGGCAAGGGGGCGGCTGTCCCCCCTCACCCCACCCCCACCCCTATATAGTACTTGTATGTATATATGTATATATAGTACAAGTTTTAGTATTAGTATAAAAAAAATTATAAAATGTCAACAAGAAGTGAGTTGGAGTAGGTGGTAGAGCACATTTTTGGTAATAATGAGGTTAAGGGTTCCAATCTTAGCATCAACATAATTTTACAATTCTTTTTTAATAGCTTTTTTAATATTATACACACACACTCTATAATAAGATGTGTAATTTATAAGGCCCTGTTTGGTAAAATGGCTGTTAGCTGTTAGTTGTTAGCTGATTGTGTTAATTAGAGGGTATAAATAGTTGATAACATTAGTTGATTGTAGAAAAGTGTTTGGTAAATTAGTTGTTAGCTGATAGCTGTTTGGTATAATTTCTTTTCTCAAAAAGCTAATTGAAAAAGTTGCTTGGAGTAGCCTTTTGAATTTTAGCCTTTTGAAGTTGCAAAAAGTTAATTAACCAAACATTTGTATTAATATTTTAACTAAATCAAACAATTAATAGTTGTCAAATAAGCCAAAATTGGCCTATAGGCCAATTTTTTACCAAACAGGGCCAATGTGTTTTCTATTCAAATTATTTTATTAATTATGTTTCATATTTTGTTATGAATATTTTTATAAAGTTTCGATGTGTTTTATTTTTCGTCCATATCCAACAATATTTACAATTATATTTCTTAGGTAGTTTATTTATTTATTTTTAAATTATCTCTTTTGTTTTAATGTTTCGCCTTTTCTGAAAAAATTTAATTTTCTGAATCCGTCTGTACTGTTTCGCCCCCCCTCAACCGAATTTCTGGCTCCGTCCCTATATATATATATATATATATATATATATATATATATATATATATATATATATATATATATTACGAATATAAACATAAAAAGAATATATAAAAATCAAAATATATAAGTATTTATATGAATATTATGAAACATATAGTAAAATTTGACGATGAAAAATTTGCTTTGTTCATGTATTTAGGGAGAATGAGAGAAAGCTAGGGATAAAAATTTCATAGAAAAAAAAATAAAAATCAATATAAACAAGCAATAATGAAGTTAAAATAATAATATTTCGAATTTTTAGAGGAAGATTGTATAGTTTAGGAGAGAGAAAAATTGGTAGAGTTTATGTATGAGGAAAATATAGGATAATGAAGAATTTTTTTTTTTAAAATTAAGTTTAGATAGGTTTATAAAGTTTAAATAGGGAGAAAAAATAGAGTTTAAATAGAGAGAGAAAACATTCAAAGTTGTTAGAAATAAAATTTTGAAATCTTGGGGTTGATGGTCGGATTTCAACTATTATATTTGAGAAGGAAAAGTTTACAAAAGTCTTAAAATTAAAAAGTTTACAAAAGTTCATAACTTTTTGAATACCACATGACTTTTAAAGACTCTCTAAAAGTCTTAATCGAATACCACATGACTTTTAAAAATCATGATTGAATACCGCCTGACTTTGACTTTTAAAGACTCTCTAAAACTCTAACAGCACGTTTGGTTCACGGAATGAATTTTGAGGTAATAGGAATGCTATTCTATAAGGAATGGAATAGGCAAGGAATAGAATATGAATTGTATTCTATTGTTTGGTTCACGGAAGGAATAGACTTTAAGAATTATATTACAGTGTTTGGTTGATTTAAGGAATAGAAATGAAATATGTTTTAAAACACATAAATACCCTTATAAAAATATGTGATGGTGGCGATGGTGGTGGTGGTGGTGGCGATGGTGGTGGCGGTGGTAGTGATGGTGGTGGTGGAGGTGTTGGTGCTGGGGTGGTAGTGGTGGTGGTGGCGGTGGCAGTGGTGGGGGTGACGGTGGTGGTGGTGACGGTGACGGTTGACGGTGGTGGTGGTGACGGTGACGGTTGTGGCAGTGGTGGTGGGGGCGGCTACGGTTGTGGCGGTGGTGGTGGCGGTGGTGCTGCTGAGTGGTGGTTCTGGTGCCGGCGGCGGCGGCGATGGTGTGGTGGCGGTGGTGGCGGTGGTGGTGTTGGGGTGGTAGTGGTGGTGGGGGCGGTAGTGGTGGTAGTGGTGGTGGGGGCGGCAGTGGTGGTGGGGCAGTGACGGTTGACGGTGACAGTTGTGGCAGTGGTGGTGGGGGCGGCGACGGTTGTGGCGGCGGTGGTGGTGGTGGTGTTGCTGCTGGGTGGTGGTTCTGGTGGCGGTGGCGGTGGTGGCGGCGATGGTGGTGGTGGCGGTAGTGGTGATGGTGGTGGCGGCGGCGACGGCAGTGATGGTGATGGTGATGGTGGTGCTGGCGGCGACGGCGACGGCGGTGATGGTGGTGGTGGCGGCGACGGTGGTGAAATAGGATAAATTTATATATAGGATAAAAAAATTAGGTTAAAGAAATGGATAAAAAAGGAAATAGATTCTAAAATCTATTCCTGAGCGTTCAGTAATAGGCTAATACCAGGGGGGGCCCTAGTAATAGCTATTACCTTGTTTGAGGTAATAGGCTATTACCAGGAATATTATTCCTGGTAATAGAAATGGTTACCAAACAAAGGAATAGGCCTATTACTGGGAATGCTATGCCATTCCCGGCCTATTCCGTGAACCAAACGGGCCATAAAAGTTTGAATTGAATACCTCAAAACTTTTAAAGTTCTTAAAAGTCTTTAAAACTCTATGAAAGTCATGATTGAATACACCCCTAAGAATTTCATTAATCTTCTTGTATCTCATAAGATTAAATCTTGAACCTTGTTGCTTTATATGAAAGAGATTTAACACTTATAAGAAAGTGATTACACGCCTGAAGATTTCATCTCCTCACTTCCCTATTATCAGCCACTCCAAATATCCATTTTATCTAACACTGTTTGTTAATGTCAAGCCTATGTTAGAAAATGTGTCCATGAAAATGAGAGGGTTGAAAGGGTCAAAATCAAGGCCAGAAACACATTAGTTACTGTATGTATATATATATAACAGTAACTAATATATATATATATATATATATATATATATATATATATATATATATATAACTAAAAAAAAAAAAAAAGAGCCGGGCTAGCTAGCGGGGAGGGCAAAAACACGAGCCCATCCCGCCCTTTTGGCGGGAAAGTCCGGCGGACTAAACCCATTTTGACGGCTCTAGTCAAAATCAAGGCTTGGAAGACATATATATATATATATATATATACTATACTAATAAGAGCCCAAGAGAGTTACGCCTATAATGGGTAGAAAAAATGGCGGTCACAGATTTTAATCAAATGAATGGCTCAGATTGATTAAAAGATTAATAAGATTTAAATTTTACACTAAAATTTCCTTAAATACCCACACACCGTTACTAATTCTGTTAAAATTTTCAGAATTGCCGTTAGTTTACCGTTAACTTACTCATTGATTTCAATAAAAAAAAAAAAGGTCTTAGGTTCGAATCTCATCCCAATCAAAGTTGGCATAATTAGTACTCTATTTTACTCTTATTAAATTATATATAAATAATAATTTAGTAGCTACAACAAAAAATTATAGATATGCATTTATTTAATTTAGAATTATGTGTCCACAATGCCTTTATTCAAAAAAAAAAAAGAGAAATAATTGTATTAGTTATATTGTCTTTATTTTTCTACAATATAAAAATTCTTTATATTCAAATTTATTAATTGATTATATTCGCTACATTGTCCTTACAATGTCTTAATTCAGTGAAAAAAAATTATTCATTATCAATAAATTAATTAAGAGAAATATTTTCATTAGTTATATTGTCTTTATTTTTCTCAAATGTAAAAATTTTTACATTCAAATTCATCAATTGATTATATTCACTACATTGTCTATTATCTTTTTTGTGCACTATTTTTCTAATTAAATATCAAAGTTATAATACAAAATAACGCTATATATTTATTTACCAAGTATTTTATTAATACCATAAAAAAATTAAAAAAATATATAATTAATAAAGCCAACCATATTAACTACTTGAGAGATTTTGTGACAAAGAGAGTATTCAAATCACACAACAAATTGAAGTGAGAACTACCTTGCAATGTCCTTGTTTGACAATCAGCAGTTAGCGCACGGATTATATTAGCGGATTTGACCAACGAATTTATTTAATTATTAACATTGGGTAGAAAAAATGACCGCCAAATTATTAAATCAAATGAATGGTTCAAATTGTTCAGGTTTTAATTTTTTTAAATTTTTTTTCTAATTTATCCTTAATTATATGATTATCCATTTAACTTTTCCGTTAAATACCGTTAACTCACCGTTAGTCTAATTATAATATTAACGTCTAATATAGAATTATAATTACACCATTAATCTAATTCTAATATTAAAGTCTTAATAGAACTTAACCACAAATCCTAATGTCGAAATCTCCTCAAACAATATTAGTATATATTTAATATTTTATGCCCTAATTTTTATTTGTTCTCCCTTATGTCCCGTATTTGGTTTCAACCATACCTATACAATTATTTTATTGACAATTATAATCAATCTTGACTATATTATCTTGCATTTGTAAACTTAGAATTACCTATTTAACCCGCACGGGCTTAGCTCAATGGTTTAGTGGGTAGTATTTGGGAGAAGAGACCAAGGTTTGAACCTCGGCGGCGGCAGTGCGGAAATTATGTCCAAAGTGGGCAGATTCCTTGTTCGCACCGGCATTTGGTCCTGTCTGCTGAACCATTGAGTCACCGTGATTTACAACTTCCTACAATGCTCTGTCGGGTCAGTGTGTGGGGGGCCCTTGGGGTAGGGGACTCAACCTTTGAGAGAAGAATTACCTATTTAAATACGCAAATTCAACCTTCAATTATCTATGCATGAACAATTTCAATATAATCTTGCCTTAATATACTTTAAAGTACTTATTTAAAAAAAAAAAAAAACATTAGGCATTATCCCAATTGCGCAATGCGCGTAAAAAACTAGTGTATATATATATATATATATATATATATATATATATGTGATTTTTAATAAGGTGAGAACTAACTTTACAGTGTGAACTGTGAATTGCGAACTTGTGAAGGATTACACCACAACTATAATATGATATGATTGCACTACTATGGCTCCTAGACATGTCTAGAGGACCTTGTAGTGCAATCATGTAGTCAGTAAAACGGTGCAATCTTTTACAAGTTCGCAATTCGCAGATTAAGATTTGTTCTCACCTGATTATATATATATATATATATATATATATATATATATATATATATATATATATATATATATATATATATATATATATATATATATATATATATGCACTCTTTCTTTCATGCATGGCAACACCTATTTAATTATATAATAAACAAGAAGCTAACTTCTTGTAAATTCCAATCTGCACATGCAACAACTGTCGTCGTAACTAGGCGATTAGACTCCTACTTAAGTCAACAACACATTTTTATTTTAAATTATTTTCAAATCTATTATAAGCCCCACCATATTTAATTTAAATTGATAAATCGTTGACAAAACTGATCAAAAGACAAGACATCTTCAAACTATTTGGTTGTGTAGTTATAGGATTCACCATTCATGTAAGCATTATGAATTCAAAGTAGTCTCTTGGAAATTATATCTAACATGATTAGTTAAAAATTAAAAGGAACCCAAAATCCCAAATAAACCAGCTAATTAACTATGTTAGTACTAGGTGTTTCAAATCCACAAAAGTGTATATATGTACATATACGTACGTATACTATATATTGTTGGATATATGTTGGTAAAACCCAATAATAATTCTACAAAATAAGGATTATTATTTTACAGAAAAAATGAGAAAGAAAGGGTGAAGAGATATGACTCGGGTTTGGTGTAGGTTGTTAGAAAGGGTGAAGAGATATGACTCGGGGTTTGGTGTAGGTTGTTAGCATGAGTCGAGCGAAACACTCTTCCGTTAAAATCTTATTTGTTACCTCCCACAAGTGCTAGGATGGTTGTAGCCTAGGCGGGCTACGATTCAACATGGCTTCGAAACGTAGAGGAACTTGTTCTTATGAAAATTGAGCTATAGATTTGTTTTGCACTCCCTACACACAAGAAAAAACATCTATGCTATATAGTTTAGTAAGGTTTAAAAGAGCTCTTGTATAAATAGTGATGCAAATTCCTTCCCAAACCAATGTGGGACAAAAGCTTGACTTTTTCTCTTTATTTTCCAACTCAAATGGGTTTACTTTGAGAATCAATATCTCATTCACCCATTATCCGTTTTGAGCGTACAATATATCAATCTCTTCGTTTCACTACGAAGAACCTAAATCCACTTTGATCCAACCCAAATCAGAAGTGGACCCCACTGATAATTGTACCACAAAATAGCCACTTAATATGCCATTTTAAGCTATTTTTTTTCCAACAAATATACATTCTACTCCTAGTTGAGTGTGTTTTGATTGGTTGTGAATTCGATTTATTGTAACTATTTTATATATTCATTAAAGCATGAACACCATGTTTTGCTTTGCAGAAGGCAAAGTTAGGTACACTTTAGTTAGTTGTTTAAATGTTTCTTTGGTCCAAGGGCAGTTTTACTTTACATATTAGGTTTGACATGACATCCATGTCATCACATATAATATCTGCATGGATCTTCACTACATGTTTCTTACAACCTTAATGGACAACGTTGCTGGTTTTGAGTGGGTTGCCGAATTGCAATGAACGCAGCAATTATACTGTTCCACAACAACAGACACTATAGTGTATCTAAACTGACACTTTCTCACGTATTATTTTTATTATATTATATTATTATTAAATAAAACTGTAATTGAATTGAAATGAAACTGTAGTTGTGTTGAAATGATACTGAATAAGAATTTCACATATTTAAGTGTATATTATCCAGCGAAACTGTAGTTATATTCAAATGATACTGTAGTTGTGTTGAAATAAAACTGCAGTGCATATTTGATGTCTGGACCACAATGCATTGTGGAATGCGGTCCAGAATAATTTGCCCAATGAATGATCCAAGAAGGACAGCAGGAATAATAATACCCATGAATTGAGATAGGCCCAATTTATTGAACAATAATGTAATCTTTAAATGCCCAAGTTTGAATGAAGGAAGCTAGCTATCTAGGAGATTGAGTTGGGCTAGAATGGCTAAAAATATTCGGATTCTAATTTTATAATACTCCTATTCAACAATAATTTTAATTTTAATTTCGAATTTCACATCTTTCCCCTCGTTATATATATACAAAAACAAAACGGTAAAAATAGTCAAAACCATCTCTTGTATAAGTCAACGGGTCACACTTTAGACCCTCCTTGACACTATAAGGTTATCCCTGCAAATCTCTTTCACTTTCAAAATTAGATCTCAATCCCACATTACTTAATTTACAAATCATTTACTATTTACACTACATCCCTCCAAATCTAATCAATTTTAAATAATGGGCCCCAATATATTAAAATAACATTATTAATTTATACGGAGTATCAATTACATTTAAATATAAAAAGTAAAGCAACAAAACAAAAGTACAAAAGCTGCCGCAACAACTAGATTGCAAATTTGCTGCAGAAGCAAATTTGCGATCCAAATAATATATATATATATATATATATATATATATATATATATATATATATATATGTATGTATATATGATGTGCCATATTGCCAATAGTAAATTTACTGGGATAATTCTAGTCTAAGTAGCCTTTTTCTCCTTTCAGTTGTTCTTATTTATAAAAGTTAGCTTAAGAGGGAGGTGTGACCCTAACTTAAATTTTCACTTTATTATTTCTTATAGAGCTATTTTCAATCTTGACCACCCATTGTGAATTCAAATAACCACTTCTTTTTTTGACTTACATGTCCCTTTAGTCCCTTTCAGATAAAATGAGCTGAGCCAATTCAAATACTTTAATTTTATATTTAGTTTTTCTTTTTTGAACAAAGAAAATGCATGCATGCATGTATATATGCTTTGGGCTTAATTTGTCTTCAAAAGCAAAATGATAAAGCAACATAAAACAAGAAAGTGTTTTCGAGAGTGAAAATGGGTATGCTAAGGTAAAATCTGCCATTAAAGAGGTCTCCAAGCTGGAATATAATATAGTGATTGACTTGTTTCCACACCCCCATGTGCAATCATTAACAACCTCAAATAATTGACTCTTTTAAGGTCAGGCAATTTAGTGCTACACCGTTTATTAAGGTGAAGTGTCATTAATAATGGTTTCTATTTTTAGTTCTTTGAAGACCATATAGGATCACAGCTAATTTGGAGCAACCCTAACCTAGTTAATCAAAGTGTAAAACAATTTGTTTGATAACTATAAAGTTCTAAATTTGATTATTCTTAAGATCTGTTTATTAATTAATTTTTTTATTTGAGCCGATCATTTATGGACTTCATCTAAAATGCATATTCGAGTAGTGGTAATTTACAGACTTTAATTTTTTGTAAATTAAAAGATCATAATTAATCTTTTATCACGTCGTAGTCATGTTAGTGACTTAACGTAAGATGTCTCCTTCATCACCAATGTTTCATTAAACACGCTGCATTCATTATAGGTAAGTTGAATAATTTTAAGATTGATAATTATTAGGATTAATTGAGAGATGAATTATGAAAATCATAAATATCATATTAAGTTTGACTCTTAATAAGCTTATAAGGCAACATGATGGCTGACCTAATAATCATAATAGTAAACTTAATTTCTCATGACTAGGACTAGTTTTCTAAATGGCCGTTCCAAACCTAAAATTACCAGGTGACTAGCTTCTTAGACTATGGGCTTGTTTGGTTAATGACAGATTCGTCAAATTTTGGCGGATTCATCATTTTCAACGTTTTGACTTTAGTCAAAACGCTAAAATTATTGTTTGGCAAATAGCAGTTCGAATAAATAGCTCTACGAACGAATGGATCGGGTCGACTTAGAAAATGAAAAGATTTGTCCAAGTTATACCTTTTGTCACCACTTTGTGGAAAATCGTTAGGTATGAATATGTTAGATACTTGTGACTCGATTGGTGAAATAGTAGTTCTGATCTCCCCCCCAAAACATGTTTTTTTTTTTACCAACGCACAAAGAAAATCTTTTCTTGCAAAGGAACAAGATATTGATAAATTGCCTATATAGAAAATATGAATTATTATTACGAGCCTTTTCCACAAAAAAAAGGGAATCTTTTGTTACAATAGAAGCAGAAGTGATGCGGATTATTCAAGAATCGAAGTCGATTTGCTTTATAAAAAGAGGATATCAATGAATTTCTGTGAAATGGTTAGCCGGGATTCAGCCAATTGTCTTGATCGTAGAATATCATTGAGAAATATGAATCTTTGTTATCAAAGGATTTCCTGCGATTAGTCTCTTTGCTAGCATTAGGCTTTATTTCTTTATCTGTAGCTTTAGTAGTAGTATGAGTCTTTGTAGGATAAAAAAGAAGATATTCACCTACCACCCTTCTTGAACGAATTTCATGCTCTGCTGGCGAACTGTAGTGATATGATAGTTGTTTCAATTCACTAATTAATTTGTATGACCATCGA
Source organism: Ipomoea nil (assembly GCF_001879475.1). Classification (NCBI taxonomy): domain Eukaryota; kingdom Viridiplantae; phylum Streptophyta; class Magnoliopsida; order Solanales; family Convolvulaceae; genus Ipomoea; species Ipomoea nil. The sequence goes on along the minus strand of NW_017619684.1, from coordinate 51,088 downwards.
GGGACTTTTTTTTTTTTTTTTTTTTTTTTTTTTTTTTTTTTTTTTTTTTTTACTTATTTTGTGTATTACAATAGATGAAAACGCATCAATTTCTAAAATATCACCAATTTCTAAAGTATTCGTATTTTGGTCAAAATTTTCGTAATTGAAATTCGGGAGAAGAAGATCATGTAACTGGTTTTGCTCACCTGTCTCTCTCGAATCTGCGATCAAAGTATTTTTTATGATGGAAGGCGGAAGCTCTTTTTTGATTTTTCCACGGTATGGCCCGTTTAAGAAAGGATCATATATTTGGGGTAAGTAGTATTCTTGTTTAGTCTTATCATCTTCTATACATAATCGAGTTCTTGTTTCAAGTATCTCCACTGCTTTTTGTTCCCGTTCTTTTTCCTGTTCTATTTCTCCATCTATTTTTTCTTTGTCTAGATAGTTATAATTCTATTGAAAAAATCATTTTTAAGATGATTCATTTTTTTTTTTTTTTTTTTGTTTCTAGAAACCCAAGCATTATATTGTCCAATTGATTAGAAAGAATTTTTTCTAGTAGGATATTTATTTTTCTTTTGATCACTTTAAAAAAAGTTGATAAACTCCTTGGATAGGTAAAAGATATTCTTTCTTTTCCATCACTTTGTTGTGTATCAACAAAATATTGTGACATTTCATTTCTTATAGCTTGCTCAAGTATATTATTTTGAATGTAGCGAAATGGGCGATACTATCGTCGATAATCAAAAAGCAATCGACTAATGAGGCTTTTTCTTTCTTTTTCTTGTATTACACGTATTTTTCTTTCTTTTTCTTGTATTACACGTATTTCACTTTTTTTTTTTCAGATGATTCGCAAGTTTTCGTTGCTGTTCTATTTCTTCTATTTCTTGTTCTAATTCTTCTGTTTCTTTTCTAGTTTTCGTTGCTGTTCTATTTCTTCTATTTCTTGTTCTAATTCTTCTGTTTCTTTTCTAATTATTGTTTGGCAACCGCCAAGTTCCAACATGCTGCTACTAGCCGTGTATTGCTATGGCACTTTGGGAAAAGAAAAGTCTTTCCCCAAAACGCCCCGATATATATATATATATATATATATATATATATATATATATATATATTATTAAAAAAAATTATATATAACTTATACATGGAGCGATTAAGGCTCCTATAAGGAGCCTTTTAGCTCTTATTATTATTATTATTATTATTATTATTATTATTATTATTATTATTATTAAATATTGAAAGAGAAGTTATGTTTCTCTTATATAGAGGAGCTCATTTGAGCTCCTCTTCTTGAGTTACCGATGTGGGATCAAATTTCGGCAAATTATGTTGTGCATCCGTATGCAAAAACAACGTCGTTTTATTAAAAACGCGTGTCTCTCCTTAAAAAAAAAAAAATTCAGGTTCGATTCCCAGCAACAACATATGAATTAAAATTCCATAATCGATGAACTATAATTCCATAATCGATGAACTATAATTCCATAATCTAATCTATGAACTAAAAATTCCAGAATGAATGAACTAAAATTCCAGAATCTATGAACTAAAATTTCAGAATCGATGAACTACACTTCCAGAATCGATGAACTATAATTCCAGAATTAATGAACTAAAATTCCATAATCTATGAACTAAAATTCCAGAATGAATGAACAACATAATGTTGTTGCTGGGAATCGAACCTGGATTTTTTTTTTTAAGGGGAGACGCGCGTTTTTAATAAAACGACGTCGTTTTTGCATCCGTATGCACCATGCGCGTATGCACCATGCATGGTGCATACGGATGCACAACATAACTATCCTCAAACTCCCACATCTTTCCACATTTGTAGCTCCACTTTTTTTTTTTTTTAATTATTTTTATATAAACTTCTTTTGTATAATAATAATAATAATAATAATAATAATAATTATTATTATTATTATTATTATTATTATTATTATTGTTATTATATTATTGTTATACCCTTTAGGTCATTTTACATGTTAACCGCTAATCTAAACAGGTAATTTTACCGAACATTTTTTTTTTTTACAAACCGCTAATACAATTCGCTAGTCAAATCCGTTAATACAATATGTTATTTGCTAACCGCTAACACAATCCGCTACCGCTAACCGCTGATTGCCAAACAAGGCTTATAACAATTGAAGTAGTTAATTTAAGTTTGTACGATGGTTAACATAGGTTGTCATAGTTGTTTATATGTACTGGTTGATCAAATTAACCACAATAATCAATCTAAGAGTGTCAAGTTAACTCATTTGCAATGTGTCATCATGGTATGAACACCTTGAGATCCAATAAAAATGGACATTCAACCCTACATTATATTTTGAATAATATCAACTCACATCTCATTTACTAGTTGAGTGCTTTACATTATATTATAGATATTGCTAGAGGGACTAAAAGTTTTCACCATTTGGTATGACATCGTAACTCTTTTTATTTATTGATTACCATGAATTGACTGACCTCACCCCGCATTAAAAATGAATCTATTTATTAATCAAATATGAATCATATACTGACACATTAGATGATGATTTTTTTTTTTTCATTGTAACATGATCCTTACACCAAATTAGAGCTATTCAACCTAGCTCACATTAGATTATTAGACTTGGCCACTTGTGCCTCAAAGCATTCACATTGAATGTTTTTTTCATGATTTCTTTTTTGGTGTGTAGTTGGATGAGAGATTAGAGAGGAGAGGGTGTGTGAGTTTGTCTGTTTAAAGCTGTATAGGCAAATTTTTTGAAAGAGAAAAAAAGTGACTCATGTCCACACTTTTAACATTTAAAATATTTGTCTCGAACGAGATAATCAAGTGGGTGAAACATGATTCTTGTGTACTTAAAAGTCACAAGTTAGATTCTTATCAACACAGCAAAATCCTAATTCCCAGCCTTCTTAGTCAAGCCTGTCGCACAAAATCTTCTAGTGGGACTTACCTCTCTTATATAATTTGTTGACTATTACACATGAATGCTTTATCCAATGTATATCCTTAGTCCTTAGCTGCGAGTTTTCATTATTGTGACCTAAAAAACATTTAAAATATGAAAAATTTTACCGCCCCAGTTGAGCTTTAAAATTAAACTCCACTCACCAAATCATAGATAAATTAAACTATTTTTTCTTCCGTGAATTTAGGGTGAGCTTTAAATGCAAAAGAAAAATTAAAATATAAAGTGAGGAACTGATCTAGGATAGTAGGATATCTAGAAGACTAGCTAGAGTGCAAGTCCTGGGCTAGTTCAAAATGAATGCACATATAGCATTATGAAACCTACTGATAATTATTCTCAATCTTCTTTTTCATGGCTTTCCATTTGTACAGTAATTATTATTATTATTAGAGAAAATAGTAGTTTCTCACTTTTAAAAATTTAAGTTAAGTTAAACAAATTTAGCCTTCAATTTTTTAAAATGTTACACTTTTTAGTCCGTAGTATTATATAATTGTCAAACTCCATTAACATATGCGATTATTTTTATTATTTAGAATTAATATTCACTATTAAAATTTAAAAATAATGTTCTATGGAGAGAGTGAAACTTTAACCATGAATATTGATTCTAAATGACAAAATTAACCTCATAAAAAGAGTTTACTAATGAAATTTGATAATTATATAACAATAGGAACTAAAAGTGCAATATAATGGACAAATCATGGACAATTAAGAGACTAAATATGTTCAAATCAATTAACAGAGACCAAATTTCTAAAAGTAAAATAATTTAGGAGCCAAAAGTGTTAGTTTTCCCTTACTATTATTAACATGATTTACATTATCCTAAATGCTCGGACCGCGACATGGGAGCCCTTGGGATTGAGGATTCAACCGAACAACAATAAATTAATCAAATTAAGTTGTGCGGAAATCCCTATAAACTTTTGGTGGGAATCTGGGGTCAAATGAATAGGTTTACTTTCTTATGTTTTTCCCAACCGTTTTAACTACTTCCAATTTCATACTCTAAAACACTATTCTTTTTCCATAGCTAAATCCAACCTAAATTCCCAACTGTTTCATCTACCCTTCTCCCTTTTGTTCCTCGTCAAGAAATTTCAGTGTTCAGAGAGAGAAAGAGAGAGAGAGAGAGAGAGAGAGCTGTTGGAGGGTAATGAATAGTGAAAAGAGCCAATAAATGAAACCCCATAATTTCATGGCCTTCAAAGTTGTTGAATGTACACATCCAACAACAGCACCCACCCCGCCAATACATTTTTTTCTTTTTTTAGTTTTTCTGGTTTCTACTTTAGTACTTAACATTAACCAAAAACTAGACCAACTGAGCTATATGAAAGGCCTGGTTTCCACTCTCTCCACTGCACACCACAATGTGGAGTCCCAAAGAAATCATGTTTTCAAGATTAGCCCAGAGTGGTGGGTGCAGTGATGAGGAAGCACTCATCAAGGCTGCCCTGCAGAGGTCTCCCACCGTCTTTCGTGCCCGGAATTCGGTCTTTATTGGCCAGGATGGAGAGGTTTCTGTGCTGGATGTTGGGAAGCTCAAAGAACAAGAACAGGAGGAGGTGTTGGAGAAGATGATTGCTGCTATTGATGAGGATACCGAGCTGTTCTTCCGACGAGTTAGGCAGAGATTCGAGGCGTAAGTTGATCTTTATTTGTAAATTGTAAATGCAGTAAGTAATTAGAGCACATGAATGTTGTTGTCTGTTGCGTTTGTCTCATATAGAGATTATGAATATGAGTTTGTCTCATATATGGAATAGGAGTGAAGCGGTTTGGGTTAGACATATTGTATAGGGATAGAGATTAAACTCTCATTTCTGAGTTATTATTTGCAGGGTTGATTTGGAGTTTCCAAAGGTTGAAGTTCGGTTTCAAGATCTTAAGGTGGATGCATTTGTCCATGAAGGGAGTAGAGCCTTACCAACAATCCCCAATTTCTTATTCAACATGACAGAGGTAGAGTAGAGATTTGGAGATACATACATATATACATATATAAAGTTTCCATCTTTTAGGACTTGTCTGACAACATTATATTGTGTCTGACAAAAAAGGCATTCTTGAGAAAGTTGAGGATTTTTCCCAGCCGGAGGAAGAGGCTGTCTGTCCTAAATAACATCAGTGGCATCCTAAGGCCTTCAAGGCTGACTCTTCTTCTCGGCCCTCCGAGCTCTGGGAAGACTACTTTGCTTTTGGCTCTTGCCGGGCGCCTTGGGCCTGGTTTGAAGGTACCATCTTTATCCTGAACAAGATTGAATCCAATCAATTAGCTAGTCTAACTCATGACCTTATAAACCAATATGTTCTCTCTGTTACGTTGAAGATGTCAGGGAAGATTACATACAATGGGCACAATCTGAATGAGTTTGTGCCTCAGAGAACGTCTGCATATGTCAGCCAGCGCGATTGGCACATTGCAGAGATGACTGTAAGGGAGACAATGGAGTTCTCGGGACTTTGTCAGGGCAATGGCTTTAAGCATGGTAAGTTGTTGTTGGATCATATCCTTCTGTCTTTTATATGAATTGTTTTTTGATTTCACACTGAGCAGTTGAAATTTCGGTTCAGATTTGCTCATTGAACTTTTGAGAAGAGAAAAAAGTGCTGGAATAACCCCTGATCCTGATCTTGATATGTTTATTAAGGTACATCCTTGTATCATGAATTTTTTGTTTTTTTTTTTTTCATTAATTCTTGTTCTTTTCTGGATGTTAAAGTAATTGGTTTCTCCTAGGCAGTAGCACTTGGAGAGCAGACAAGTACTGTTGTGGATTACTTATTAAAGGTATGCTAATAAGACAATAATTACCTATGTTTTTGTCTCCTTAAGTTTTATGTTTTTTTCCTGGACATTTTTTTTATGTCCTTCTGAAATATCTGCAAAGATTTTAGGATTGGATATTTGCGCGAATACATTAGTGGGAGATGAAATGCTAAAAGGGATCTCAGGGGGGCAGAAGAAGCGTCTCACGACAGGTTCTAACCCGCCTTTTTACCAGAAATTTGTCTGTTAAGGTTGCTGATCAAAGTTTGCTGAAAAGTGAAAACTCTCTGCAGGTGAATTGCTAGTGGGAACCTCGAGGGTACTGTTAATGGACGAGATTTCGACTGGCCTTGATAGCTCGACTACGTATCAAATCATCAAGTATCTAAAGCATTCGACTCATGCTTTCAGCGGGACTACATTGGTTTCTCTCTTGCAACCTGATCCCGAGACTTACAGCCTGTTCGACGATGTGATTTTGCTTAGTGAAGGGCAGATAGTGTATCAGGGACCGCGTGAAAGTGCTCTCGATTTCTTCTTGTTTATGGGTTTTAGATGCCCTCCTAGGAAAAACGTAGCTGATTTTCTCCAAGAGGTCTGGATTTGGAGTTTCGGGTTTCTTTCAATCTTTCTAATACAATGATGATCAATTCCAAGACTTACATCTTCATATATGTGCAGATTACATCTGAAAAGGATCAAGGACAGTATTGGTTCCTTAGTAGCCAGTACAGTTATATACCTGCATCGAAATTTGTCGAGAGCTTTCAGTCCTTCCATGTTGGTAACTCTTTGGCAAATGATCTGTCGATTCCTTTCGACAAGAGTTACAGTCACCCAGCAGCTTTGTCAAGTAGAACGTATGGGGTGAAACGGGCCGAGCTTCTAAAGATTGGTTTCCAATGGCAGATGCTACTTCTGAAGCGAAACGCATTTGTTCTTGTTTTCAAGTTTACCCAGGCAGATATATCCTTTTCCCCATTTTAATTTATTCTATTCACTCTAGGTTCATTTTTATAGTTCTGACAGAGAATTGTTTTCGTTTTTTTCAGCTTCTTTTGATCATTCTGATCATGATGAGTGTGTTTTTTCGGTCCACGATGCATCATAATAGTCTGGAAGATGGAGCTGTGTATCTTGGAGCACTCTACTTTGCGATTCTTATGGTTCTCTTCAATGGCTTTTTGGAGGTTCCGATGATAATAGCAAAGCTTCCAGTCCTTTATAAGCACAGAGATTTACGGCTCTACCCGTGTTGGGCGTTTACCATTCCCTCTTGGATTTTGAGCATTCCCACTTCACTTGCAGAATCCATAATATGGGTTGCAGCCACATATTATGTAGTCGGGTTTGATCCTCAAATAACGAGGTACCCTTCTTACATTTTTACATGTTCTCTTGTCGATCTGTTCTAAGTTTTGGTGAAAATTAATTTGCTTTGTTTAACGATTCCAGGTGCCTCAAGCAGTTCCTTTTGTATCTCTCCTTGCACCAGATGTCAATAGGCCTTTTTCGCGTGATGGCCTCATTAGGCCGGAACATGGTAGTTGCCAACACTTTTGGATCGTTCGCAATGTTGGTTGTCATGGCTCTCGGTGGATTTGTTCTTTCCAGAGGTACCTCCCTTCCATATTAATTGTCATGATCAACTTTATTATTTCTCGGTTCTCCGTGACATTTCTTATTGTTGCAGATAGCATCCCGGTTTGGTGGATTTGGGGTTACTGGATTTCTCCTTTGATGTATGCCCAGAATGCAGCTTCTGTGAATGAGTTTCGGGGTCATTCGTGGGATAAGGTATCCTTTTAATGATACCTGTTCAGTCAAACCACACTAAAAGACTGAATCTAATCTATTAGCTAGTCTAACTATGACATTATAAACTCATACGTTCTCTCTAATATTTTCAAACTGGTAGAATGCTGAGGGTACTACTTTGTCGTTGGGAGAGATGTTACTAAAGGCTCGGAGCTTATTTTCCGAGGATTACTGGTATTGGATTGGAATTGGTGCTTTGCTGGGATATACAGTATTGTTCAACACTCTCTTCACCTTATTTCTTACTTATCTCAACCGTAAGTTTCATCGTCCTCGTATGATCTAAACGCTATACTTGTTCATAAGTTAAAAAGGGTATGGTTTAATGTTTTTCGACAGCAATTGGGAGCCAGCAGGCAGTTGCTCCTAAGAGGAAGCTAAATGGCCAAGGAAATGGCTCCAGCATCATTCAGCTTTCCGAATTTTTGCAGCACTCACACTCCTTTACAGGTTTGTTCGAATCTGCTAAGAGTCCCACATTGAAAATATAAGAGAGAATTTATGGGTTTATAAGGTCATGAGTTAGATTAACTAATTTATTTGTCTGTTGGGTTAGCAGGAAAGAAGATTAAGAAAGGCATGGTTCTTCCTTTTCAGCCTCTTTCGATGTCGTTCAGTGACATCAACTATTATGTCGATACTCCTCTGGTAAATCTACACATATACTCGAGCCATCTCGGTTCAGAACATGATGTTGTCTTTAGACAAATGTTGATAGTTGGTTATTATGATGTTTCAGGAGCTTAAGCATGAGGGGCTAGTAGAGGATAGACTAAGGTTGTTGGTGAATGTCAGTGGAGCGTTTCGGCCCGGGGTTCTTACTGCGTTGGTTGGTGTGAGTGGCGCTGGAAAAACTACCTTGATGGATGTTTTGGCGGGTAGAAAAACCGGGGGACATATCGAAGGTACTATATACATTTCTGGTCATCCCAAGAAACAAGAAACCTTTGCAAGAGTGTCTGGTTACTGTGAGCAGAACGATGTTCATTCCCCGTGCTTAACTGTCCACGAGTCCATACTTTTCTCTGCTTGTCTCCGATTATCGTCTCAGGTTGACTTGAAAACACAGAAGGTATAGTAAAAAACATGTTTGTTTCCTCATTAATTCTGTAGTTTCGAGCTCTCGGGATCTCTAAGACTGCTGTTTTTCAGGCTTTTGTGGAGCAGGTTATGGAGCTCGTTGAATTGACACCATTAGGCGGGGCGTTGGTTGGCCTTCCCGGGGTTGATGGACTGTCAACCGAGCAGAGGAAGCGTCTGACAATTGCTATCGAGCTCGTTGCTAACCCCTCGATCGTTTTCATGGATGAACCAACGTCTGGGCTTGATGCCCGGGCTGCTGCAATTGTGATGAGAACTGTGAGGAACATTGTTGACACTGGAAGGACCATTGTCTGCACAATCCACCAGCCCAGCATCGATATCTTCGAATCATTCGATGAGGTTTTATTAGTTTTTAACAAGATCCTATTCATAATATCCTATGTTTTCCATGCCATCTGATGATGTTTTCTATGTATCTCAGCTTCTGCTGATGAAAAGAGGTGGAGAGCTCATCTATGCTGGCCCGTTGGGCACGAATTCGCGCAGCCTAATTCAATATTTCGAGGTAAAACTCGAAATCCTTTTTCCCTGAGCTCTCTCTTCATTGGTTTATCTGCTAAGTTTACAATGATTAAGCAGACAATCGAAGGGGTTCCGAAAATCAGAGCTGGATACAACCCTGCAGCTTGGGTTCTCGAGGTCACCTCGACAGCAGAGGAAAGCCGGCTCGGTGTAGACTTTGCAGAAATTTATCGTCGATCAGATCTGTTTCAGTATGGATACAACCCGGTTTCCATTTTTCTGTTTTGTTGTATATATTTCGTGTTTTTGTCCACTGAGCTGCTGAATATCCAGGCAAAATAAGGAAATGGTGGAGAGGCTAAGCAAACCAAGTGCAGATTCAGTGGAGTTAAACTTCCCAAGAAAGTATTCCCAGTCATTTTTTGGCCAGTTCTGGGCTTGTCTTTGGAAGCAGAATTTGTCCTACTGGCGAAATCCACAGTACACAGCAGTGCGGTTCTTCTACACGGTCATCATCTCGTTGATGTTCGGATCGATATGCTGGAAATTCGGTTCCAAAAGGTTCCAATTCACTCACTCGAATCGTTTTCTTAAACCTGTTACTTTAACACTTTTGTTACGAAAGTAAAGAAAGAATATTTCTTAATGTGCTGTCGTATATTGTCTCAAACTGTCTTATAAATAGGTGCTAGAAGACTAAGAATAGGAAACAAGTTTCCATATGCCTTACCTACCTAAATGCCTAAGACTGCCTAATCTATAGAGATTCCAAATACTATATCTATATTTCATAACAACTTTCATTTCAATTCCCCTTCTGACAGGGATACTCAGCAGGATATACTGAATGCCATGGGATCAATGTATGCAGCTGTTCTTTTCATAGGAATCACAAACGCCTCGTCTGTGCAGCCCATGGTTTACATCGAGAGATTCGTTTCATTTCGAGAAAGAGCAGCCGGGATGTATTCTGCCCTACCATTCGCTTTTGCACAGGTACAACTACAACATTGTCTTCTGCACTGCTAAACTAAAACATTTGTGTTCGGTTGATTCGAGGTTTTAATTTCTGTTCCTGTTTTGTTGTTTCAGGTTACTGTCGAGTTCCCCTACGTGTTCGTGCAGACGCTAATTTACAGCACGATCTTCTACTTCATGGCGTCGTTCGAGTGGAACGCTTGGAAGTTTGTTTGGTACATATGTTTCATGTTCCTCACTTTACTATACTTCACTTTCTTTGGAATGATGACCACTGCTGTCACCCCAAACCACAACATTGCTGCCATCATCGCTGCGCCCTTCTATATGATGTGGAATCTCTTCAGCGGTTTCATGATTTCGCGCATGGTATGCCTCTCATCATCGCCCCCGAACATTGCATCAAACATAACCTTAAAAAACACAAAAACTGTTATGAAAGTAAAGAGAGAATATTTCTTAATGTGCTGTCGTATATTGTCTCAAACTGTCATATAGAAAAACGAATACAAAGGCTTATAAATAGGTGTTTTCCATATGCCTTACCTACCTAAATCCCTAAGACTGCCTAATATATAGAAATTCCAAATACTATATCTATGTTCCATAACACCAAACATTGACAAATGACAGATAGAATACTAGAAAGAAAACTAGAAACCACAGAATACCTTAAAACTTATGGTTTTTTTTTTTGTTTTTTTGACATTGCAGAGAATCCCGATATGGTGGAGATGGTACTACTGGGCAAACCCGGTGGCATGGAGTCTATACGGGCTTCTAACGTCACAGTATGGAGATGTAAATGACAATGTGAGACTACCTGATGGGGTTAACTCTCTGCCAATCAAAGACTTTCTCAGAGAGGAGTTCGGGTTCAGGCACGATTTCCTGGGCGTTGCGATTGTCGCTGTGTGCGGTTTCTGCCTGCTTTTCGCAGTCATATTCGGTTTTGCAATAAAATACTTCAACTTCCAGAGAAGGTGAAGAGCACTGGACCTAACTTTTGACACACATTATAAGGTAAAAATCCTGAGAATGTTTCTGTTCTTTTTATCAAGAATGTTTCATCTGCATTTTCCAATCATCAAACTGATCATAGTTTATTAACTTTTGCAGATTATTAATGCTTTTCTTTCAGTATATCAAAGAGAGGAACTTTGTTGCAGACTAAAGATGGTGCAGCATATAGAACAATAGGATATATATTTACATCTATATTTATACTTATATCAGTTGAATTTCTGAATATTTCTTCACAAAATGTTAGGAAAAGGATTTATATGTTCATTGATTTGTATTTGGATTTGTATAGGAGGATTGAAGGAATTAAAGAATGTCTCTGAAAGGAAAATAAAAATTGAAGAAAATGTTAACTGCTTTAATGTCCAATTTTAATGTTCACATAGATATAGATTAGGCCCATTTTTTAGCCCAAATTGTCAACTTGAAGAATTTTTATATTCCAATGTTCCTTTCAAGTTTTTAATATCTTGTCTTGCGAAGCATCTTGTAATAGCCAAATGTCTCGTGCTCAGTTAGTATCTCTGTAGCTCTCCTTAAAGAAAGGTCATAGGATCAAAATGGTATATTGATAAGATATTATCTTAGAATAAAGTCGATAGTACTCCAAAAAAAAAAAAAAAAAAAATCAAATCTTGTTTTGTGAAATGAATGAGTAGTCATGAGGTTATAGTTAAAGCTATTAATTAAAAGATTAGACTAACCAATGATATATGGTTGGAATTTGGAGTAGAAACAAGTCGAGAGGTGAGTTTGAGTTTGAAATAATTATATTGGTGCGAGTTCAAATTCAAGTTCACTTTTTAAACTTGAGTTTGAATCTCTAATTTTTATAGGATTAAAGTTCAATTTGATTGGCTCGAATTGAGTTTGAGTTCGGTTTGACTGATTCGAGCTTAGACTATAAATATAACTAGTGAGCTGCTTGATGAGTTACAAGTCAACAAGGAGGCTAGCTCAGCTCGAGCTCAAAATTAACCAAATTCAAATAATGTTTTAATTAAGCAACTCACAAGTGATTTAACTCATTTACACTAATTTTTAAATAAATTTTGAGTTTAAACTTTACAAACGAAGTAGTTGGAGTTTTTATGTTTTAGTAGACCCATTGAAGATAAGCTTTTGTAAGTACATTTCATGCAAATTAAAAAAAATAAAATAAAAAATTCATGTGTTGCCAACAACTTGTGGTACAAATGAAAGGGGCTTGACACCCAAAAGGAATAAGAGAGTGAGAAGAATATGATTTTTGTATGTAAAAGTCATAATTCCTGACACAAAAGCATAGTTTACTCAATATACATTTTCAAATGATAAATGTGGGTTTCACAAAAAGACATTTCAAATTCGAGCTTTACGAATGAAATATAAGATGCTGAGACTCGGGAAAGCAAATATTGTGATTTCCAACGAATCATCATGCATATTCATGCCACAACTTAATAATAATAATAATAATAATAATAATAATAATAATAATAATAATAATAATAATAATAATAATAACAATAATAATAATAATGTATTATTATTGTTCTCTTTTGAGAATGATTAGCTAGATGTCAAGTGCATAATAATGAATGGCAATAAGGTATGAGATGATAATGCAAAAATAATAGGGAGATATCTTTGTAGATTTGTTGATAAGAATTAATAACTCTTAATTGTAAGAAACATGACCTAAATACTATTCACTTTTTGCGCATGCTAATGAAGATTAACAACGTTATTGGTGTGATGTATATATGTTGATAAGACAAATTCCATTGGCACTTGAAGGTGCTACTTGTCAAGGTTTCATTCTAGATTGGAGTACAAGTAGAATTGTTTGGATGATCATATCATCCACTAATTTCTGATTAGTATTTTATTCAAGTTTAAATATTCTCTTTGTTTTGCTTTTTATTTTTCAATGATTAAACAAGTTTGTACTTTTGCATACAACATTTAGATGAATATCTCTACTACTATGAGACTAATTCAAATTCAGTATGAGTCTTGTTAGTAGAATTTGACTCTATTTCACGAAGTCAGTAGAAAATTTAGCTTAGAGCTGTATTTTATATTCGACTAAAGAGTTATGTGACGTTTCCCTATTAAAATAACTTTTTAGTATTTATTTTGTGAAGCGTCATTATTATATTAAATTCTTTTTTACTTTTAATATTGCATAAACTATTTATTAACTCGTGAATCGTGATAAAGTTAAATAATTTATGAATAGTCAATCAAAATACAGATTTTTTTTTTTTAATTTTCAAACAAAATGTCAGTGTAAATAGAGTAAATACCCAAAATGGTCCCTCGACTATAGATAAATTCACAAATTGGTCCTCGACTTTCAATTTCAACCAATTAAGTCCTTAACTTTGTAATTTTAACACAATTTGGTCCTTTGTCTATTTGACCGTTTGTTGACTGTGATTTTTTAGGATATATATGTAATTTCATGGTTCATCGTGGGTTTTTAAGGTTTCGGTTGCATATTCAGACCGCACTGTTACATTTGAATCCACTGCAAAAAGCAATCTACCAAATCCGGTCGCCTTTCTTCATCCTCCCTTTGGATTCAATGTAGTTGAGTTCGTACCAGGGCGAAGAAGACAACATGTTTCCGAACCGGTGCAACGTCATCCTGGAGGCCTCCACGTGCTCCGACGAGAGCTGAAGGTTCTTCTTGGAGATCGTCGATCACGATCAACAAATGATCAAATAGATAGAGGACTAAATCGTGTCAAAATTGCAAAGTTAAGGACTTAATTGGTTGAAATTGAAAGTCGATGACCAATTTGTGAATTTAGCTATAGTCGAGGGACCATTTTAGGTATTTACTTATGTAAAAATTAAACATTATTAAAGTGAGATTTTAATTTTTTTTTTAAATAGCATTTTTATTGGACTAATTTATGTGAAGCATGCCAATTGCCAAGTGACCCAACAAAAGAAACCTGCTTGGGTGTATCTTTAGCAGCAAATTATTCGGTGGAATATACCAAAACGTACATTTTTAATATGCTAAAAATATATTATTCGTATATTAAATGTACATTATATAAAATAATGTACCTTTTTTGAATACAATGTACATACATTTTTAATATATTAAAAATATATTATTATTTGTGTACTAAATGTATATTATTTGATATTATAATTCACACAGTTGCATGTGTGGGCCATGATCCACACAATAATGATTGATAGATCTTTAGCCCAGCCCAACATCATCAATAATCTTATTAGAGAGGCGATAAAAGAATTGATCAACAAAGATAGCGGTTGTTTAATTAAGCATATCTACTCTGAAGTCTGAAGACAACAGAATTGATCAACAAAGATTGCGGTGTTGTTTAATTAAGCATATCTACTCTGAAGTCTGAAGACAACAGAATTGATCAACAAAGATTGCGGTGTTGTTTAATTAAGCATATCTACTCTGAAGACAACACGTACTTGTGCTGATTAGCTAGCGAAATTCCATAATCATACCCATTATGATTTTCAAAAATTTTGGACTCCTCTTGAAAAGTTGAAAGGATCGGACCCCTACTTAAATACTGATATTATGAAAGTTGTTAACGCATATATAATTGTTTTACAATCTAGACCTAGATTAGGAATCTCTTCCTTAAATTAAATTGGGTGTTACTAGTTTTAGATGGTGTGATGATCATAGCAAAACTGATTTTTACTTGAATTGGTTTTGGATTATGTGATGATAGCAACAAGTAAATTTTGATAGATTGAAATTAAAACACTGGGTTTGTCGCATGTTAATATTTGGAGAATGTCACCTTCAAAGTTGAAAGTGGAGTTTGTACTTGTCCATAAGAATGAGGTTTCATGACTAAGAAGCCATATGTTGAATTTCCATTAGGAATATTAATTAAAAATTAAAAATTAAAAATTTCCTCCCCATGTGAATTGTTTATTTCTCATGATTTATGAGCTAGTTGGTATGCTGTTGTGGAGTTTTTAAATATGACATTAATTTTTTAATATTTATTTTTAATACATTATTTGATAGAGTCGTGAAGTAATGAGATATTGGATAGTGAGCATGCATAAAATGAGGACGCTATTGTGAACAAGAAAAAGAGACTTAAGCATAATAGAGGACACCTATGAAAAATGAGGTGAGATATGAATTGTTGATCTATATAGACTAACACTTTTAAAAAATGGAGAAAATTTTTCAAAACTTGTAATATAAAATTATACATTTGTAATATAAAACTTTTACATTTTGTAGTATAAATTTTTGCACTTTATAGTGTATACGTTTTGATATTTTTAAGAATAACGGGATGACATTTTTGTAAATATCTCGGTCAAAGTATCTATGAGGTCCCTGTATTATAGTATTTTGTTCAATTTAGTCCTCTACCTTAATTTTGTTCAATTTAATCCCTGTACTTTATAAAGTGAAACAATTAAGGACAATAGCTGATTTGGCGTTGGCATATATTATTTTTAAATTAGTTAAAATTAATTATTTTTACCACAAATATATTACATTAATATGTCTAAAATAAATACATAAAAATCAACTATCATCCTTAATTGTTTCACTTTTTTTAAGTACAGGGACTAAATTGAACAAAATTAAGGTAGAAGAACTCAATTGAACAAAACACTATAGTACAAGGACCTCACATGTACTTTGACCAAATATCTCTAACTTTGAAGTATACTACAAAGTGCACAAGTTTTATACTACAAGTGCATAAATTTATAAACTAGTAGTATACACTTATGCATTTGTAGTATAAAACTTATGCACTTCAAAGTTAGAAAAACTATTACTTGCAATTTTAACATAATTTACTTGTACTTCAATGTTCAATTATTTATAAAAATGTCACTGCATTTTTTTTAGTTCTCTCATGGACAGTTGATTTTCACCTCATCCGTCTCATATATATATATATATATATATATATATATATATATATATATATATATATATATATATAT
The DNA here is from genome assembly GCF_001879475.1 of Ipomoea nil. Taxonomy (NCBI): domain Eukaryota; kingdom Viridiplantae; phylum Streptophyta; class Magnoliopsida; order Solanales; family Convolvulaceae; genus Ipomoea; species Ipomoea nil. The sequence continues at coordinate 34,969 of NW_017619684.1, read as the reverse complement.
ATATATATATAAGTATTAGATAAAATGAGAACAAGTCCTTAGCAGATAAATATAAACCAATCAGTCTTAGCTTTACATAATCAGATTCGTTTTTTTTAATACAATGTCACCAACTATACTATACATACTTGAATACTAAAATCTACAATTCTCATACTTTTTCAGATTTGCACATTTAATATTAACATTTTGCATATTTAGTATTAAAAGATTGCACTTGCAAAAATGCGAAAAATTGCTCAAATGAGAGCATGGTACTAAAGTGATGACTGATCATAATTGCTAATAAATGTTTAAGAGCATCCATAGTAGTGTAGTTTTTTTGTGGTTTTTGAAGGGTTTTTGGGAAAGAGAAAAAAAATAAAACAAAGCTGGCAACATTTAAAAAAAAACAATAAAAAAAGTTATTTAAAAGTCAGAGTGGCCGCCAAACACGCCACAAACGCGCATGAATCACTTTTTTTTTTTCTCCTGCAAGAGAAAAAACTATCCACATTTTGGCCTTCCCATCAGCTTTATCATTCTTCATTTGTTTTTTTCTCTGCCATAATCCACCAAAAAATAACAGATGTTAATGCTCTAATTAAAAAAATATTAATGTCAATTTTATAATTATTATAAAATTTTGAGGTTTGAAATATTTAGACTTCAGGTGGTTTTTTATTTTATTCTTTTCTCGTTTTACATGGATGCTAAAAATCTAACAAAAATGCCATGCAAAATTCCAACAATTGGCATTGCTATTATATTAAAGTGCAAGTTAATAGATGAAAATGAGAGGTTTCAAAAAAAAAAAAAAGTGAAAATGAGAAATGCAGCCAATGAAAACAGCAAAGCAGCTAGGTAGAGGTATAGTGGAAAAGACAAAGGCAAAATAACAGTATGATAATCTATGGTGATGGTAAGTATTGTCTTGAAGACAAGAAAGGGAGAATCTATTGAAGGGGCAATCAAAAAAAAAAAAAAGAGTAAATTACACAAAGTCCAAGGAGAAGAAAAGGACGGCTGAGTATGTAATGGGGGCAATGTAGACTGTGGAGGGAGGAGATGTGTCATGGAGGAGTGATGGAGTCAACAAATCCACTCATCATCTCTTGTATATATTTGTGTATTTATAGGTTGAGAGAGAGAAAGAGAGGTCCACACCAACTTAGTTTACTAAGTAGTATTTGGGGAAAAGGATCAAAGTTTGAACTTCGACAGCAACAACGTGGAGATTCACGGCTGAAAATAATGAAATTTCTGATCACCTGAAAATGATCTTAAATCAAGTCGAAAGCCTTGTTCCGACCACTTTTGGTGTTCGGAAAAATCTTTATAGCTATTTCCGAACACTTTTTGCTTTCGATTTGATTTAAGATCACTTTTAGGTGGTCAAAAATTTCATAATTTTCAATAGTGATTATATGTTTAAAGTGAACAGATTTTTGTGCACATTTAGCTATATCTGTTGAATCTGATTTATATCGTCCAAAATGCGATCAAAATGTAAGGACCTTTAAAATTGGAGATTCAATCTCTCAGGGAAAAGAAAGAGAAAGAGAGAAAGAGTGAGAGAGAATCAATGCTTTGAAATCAATATTCTTCCTACTCATGTTCCAACATACCAACACAAAGATCCCCTATTCACGTGTGGGCAGCCCCCTCGGGCCTCGTCTTCCTCCCTGAATTATTTGGCGACCATATTCATCACAATGGAAATTGTCAGAACACATTTCTAGAAATTGAAGTATATATTTTCGTCACGCAACTTTTGATTGCGTAGAAGAAAAACAAAATTTTATCTTTTTCAATGACTAATATAATTATTGATTATAATGTCAAAAAATTCAAAATTATCCAAGTTGATTAACAAAGTTACAACTTTAACTCCTAGTTAGAGTTAATTCCAGCAATAGTCCTCCGACTATAGTGATATTTCAAAATTAGTCTCCGACTTTTAATTTGGACACTTTAGGTCCCTTGACTTTTAATTTATTTCCAATTGAGGTCCTTTCGTTAGAATACGGTTCATTAGACTTTAAATGAAGGGGTAAACTCGTCTTTTCACATGCCTATGTATTATTCTTCGTATTTCTCCCTTCGTATTTCGCTGTTATACCTTGTAAACATCTCAATAATAGAGGAACGCACACACGAGTAGTCAGCAAATGGGGAACGACGAGGAACATTTTAGGGTTTTGACTAAGATTATCTTCATATATATCGCGTATACAATGGAGAAATACTAAGAATAATACATAGGTAGGTGAAATGATGAGTTTATCCCTTCATTTAAAATTCAATTAACCGTATTCTGACGAAAGGACCTCAATTGGAAAGAAATTGAAAGTCAAGGGACCTAAAGTGTCCAAATTAAAAGTCAAAGACTAATTTTGGAAAATCAATATAGTCGGAGGACCATTGCTGGAATTAACTCTCCTAGTTATTATAGCTGTCTATTAACTTTATTAATTTGAGTAGATCAGCTAGGATTATAATAAAAATTTACTCAGTCCACACCATAAATATATCGTGATAACATATTTTTCTTGTCACCTAAAAAAAATGATATCATGACAATACTATACTTATGAATGATACATAAATAATAAATAGCATAACATAGCCACAAATCATCTTGCCTAGTGCATTTTAATTGGAACCATCTCATGTATCTTTATTCATGAGACAAGTCAGATTTATATAAAAATGAAATACTAATGAAAAGTGTAATATAATATTAATAAGGGATAAATTATATTGATTGTTACTTATAAGGAAAAATGTGATATTTATATGAGAGAAAGGGTATAATATTTTTGAAAAAAAATGTAATATTTTAAAATTAAAATATGATACTTTTGAGAAAATGTAATAATTTTAAATCAAAATGTAATATTTAGAATATTCCATGTAAGAAATTTAATTATCTTACTAGTATTAAGTTTGAACTTTGTGAATAGTACAACAACAAATTGGGCAAGCTTCTCTAAATAAAGTTCAACAATTTAAATTTGAATTAACTAAATCTAATATGATTACGGGATAGTAAAGAATCGTAATACAACAATACAAAATAATTTGCTTATGAACGATTTGTGTAATCTTTGAGTAGATTAAAACAGATTGAAATAATGAAATTTAATTAAATTAATTATATAATCCGTATTATATAGAGCCGGTTAAAAGTATGATTATTTAAAAAGATTAATTCATTTTCACGTACTATACATTTGTAACGGTTTATATTAAATAGATTTTGTAAATGTCTATGCATGATCATTTAAGGATTGTGAGTACCTCTGACTAAATATGTGACATTCATATGAACAACTGTCCCATGATCATTTAAGAATTCCGGTACCTCTCCCTATGTTATGTAGAACCCACATTGTATACTTTATTACCAAAAAGTTGAATTCTTAACCCAAGAGCCCCACATTTGACCCAATAGAACATCTGAAAAAATTTAAATATGTTAATTTAACTAAACACAAAGACTAAATTTTTGTTTATTGTGCATAAAGGACTTTCTCACTTTGTTACTCCCAAAGGACTTTCTCACTTTGTTACTCCCACATTTTATTCGTCAAAAGAGAGTCTGTGTGTTTGTGTTTCTTCCCCATAGGCTAAGGGACACGCATTCGCTATCCTAAGGTGTATTAAAGGTAAAGTTTGCCAGGTAGTCTTAATTGGTAAATAACAATAAGAAGGTAAATCAATTTAAATTATTCATAGTTGATTGATTTAAATCAATAAAAAACAGTTAATTTATGTTAAGGGTCTCATTTTATTAGCTCTTAGATTTATAAATGTAGATATAGATATAGAATAAACAAGGCACTAAAGAATATTTTGAAGCAAATTAAATAATCATATGAATTGAGAAAATATACCGAGGGGAGCCCCAAAAAAAAAAAAAAACCGAATCAAACCCTGTGTATATAGTCATCTTTTCTGAAAATCGTGCACCCTTTTCTTCTCTCTCTCTCTCTCTTATGCAAAGACTCTAGCTTTAGCTTTCTTTTTCTCGTGCTATCACTACACAGAGCTATGCTGCGACTGAGGGAGCTTCATCAAGGGAAGTAATGATTTCAAGATAAAGGAAATAAGGAATGGATTTGTGATTCTCTCTGTCCTATGGCTCAGCCTAACACCAATGCAAACACCAAGATTCCTGCTAATGCTGCAGAGGAAGTGAAGGGCAGTACCGTTTTTCATGATTTCTTGGGCAAAGGGTGTGCCCCAGATTCGTCTCCGGCGCCGCCCGCCACTTCCCGGCCGCCGTTGGAGCCCTCCTCCGGCGGCGGCGGCTGTGGCCCTGTGTCCACCACTTCAGATATGTGTTCTGGTTAGTACTGCTTAATTTCCTTTTGCTTAAATCTTCTGGTTTATTTATATTTATTTGTTGTATCTGAAGATGTGTGCTATTTATGGAATATGAATACTTTTTTTTTTTTCTTTTCACATTAAAAAAAGGCCATACTAGATTACTAGGAATCTGAAATGAAGTTTGTTTTGATTTAATATGTTTTATTTTTAATGTTTTTGTTTTGTATGTTAATTATGGTTCTATTGTAGCTGACTTGTAATGAGAGTTCTTTTGGTGGAGTAGTTTTCTGTGAGGTCATCAATGGAGTGGAGTTAGTATTAGCTTTATAAGTTTCCATGTCTTCTTCTTGTGAGTGGCCATTGATAGAATGAACAGATGATATTTTAAATGGATTGTAATTTGATAGCATTTATAAATTAGGGTAGAAGAACAGGGCAGGGAAGATTTTGAAAAGTTAGATTTCTGTGGCTTAAGAGGTGATTTTACAGGAAGAACATGGCAGGAAAGGTTCTGAAAATTTGTTAGCTTTTATGTGGCTTAAGAGGTGATTTTTCAGGGCCAGAGGCGAGTTTTCGATTCTCGGGAAGTAAGAGATGCAGTTCGGATTCTAATCATTCGATTATGGGGTCTTGTAAAGATAGATTTCCAGGGGTGCAACCTGATTCGCTTGCTACCTCACATGTGATGAAGGTATGGTTTTTGTTTTCTTCGCAATGGTTTATGATGTTGACAACAATTTAGCGATTACTCTGATACTTGATAGTTTTGTTGAGGTTCAGCTGCTACGGGGTGCAGGAGGGGAACGACCTAGAGGACCACCGTACAATGAAGAGCCATCACTTGGAGTGCATCCAATGAGGCCACTTTCGTCATCCTCTCTTTCTATGGGCGCTAGAGCTTATGCTAATACTTCGAAATGGGATCGAGTCCCGATCAGTGCCACTCCCACGTTGCAGCAGTATCCTCCCCATGCCACCAGCCAAGCTGTATCTTTCGGGTATCAAGCCCCCCCGGCCAACAGGTTTCGAGACAACAATGCTGGTCCTTCGGTGATATCCCAAGCAGCTGCTGATGAAGGATCAAGAACGGGAATCAAAGGGTCTGGGATTTTGAGATCCATCAATACGAGTGCTGGAATGTCAGATAGAACCCTCTCCGGGGTGCCACTAAGTGGCTGTAAACCGAGCTTTGGGGTTCAAAGCTCTGAGCCCGAATCTTCTAATCCAAGGTAAATGGAATTCGAAAGAGCAGGCTAACTGTTTCAAAATTTCTTCTTTTAATATGAAAGTTGTTTTGTGACAGTCGGCAAGGAGTGGGATTTGCGGGCCATCAAATGACGATATTTTATGGTGGTCAAGCACATGTTTTTGATGATGTACACCCCAACAAGGTTTGTTTTTGTTTATTTGATCGAAGTTTACATCGTGGTTGTTATGCATGGACTTCTTGTTATACTTGATGAACTCTGATACCAAATGATGAGCTCTGATCCCGAATTTGACGTTTGATTTGTCTATTTCAGTACTTGTATCTAATTTACGGTGTGGCTGTATTTCCTACTTGTTAAGTTCTGCACATATGATTTATTTTGCGATATATATCAGGCAGATCTTATTATGGCCTTAGCTGGTTCAAATGGAGGGTCTTGGTCCACGACGTATGCTCCAAAATCTGCAGGACGAGTGTCCGGTGAGAAAAATGTTGTGCCTGCTGGCGAGAACGAGACAGGTGCGGGAAGTGGCTCAGCCATACTACGAGAATTGCAAGGGAGAGCATCGTTAAGAGTCGGCTCCAGTCGCCCATTTGTATCCGGTGACCAAAGTTTTCTTCCCCCAGGTATTCACATGTGTTATGATTAAATATAGGGGTAATCCCGGTCATTTTGGTCAGACAGTTAATTTGATAACCATAAAGTTCCCAGTTTGACTCACCCCAAGAACTGTCTATTGCCTCTTGCCTCTTGGGTTGAGCCAGACTGGTTTAATCGGTTCTTTGCTGGCTAGAGTCACAAGGCAGGCTTCAACCAGAGGGCATGTTCGGGCATGTTCGAGTAGTGGTTGTGGGCTTTCCCGTAAATCATTTACTTCGATTTGATGTTGTAGGTAACCATCAAGGTGGTAGCATGAGCAAGGAAACCAGAACTGCAGTTCAGGTAGCAGAAGCCCTTAATGAAGAAAAGAATGATGTATGATAGATGTAAATTTGTTGGTCATTTTGCTATATTATTAGCTTCCTAATTTCACTTATATTTAAACTCTCTTCAATATGACCTTGCTTTCTCTAGTGCATTTCTTTTTACTAGTCTTCATACTCTTCAAGTCCTGAGTGCAGAGTGTGTGGTTATGTATATATCTATTGTATAACTCAATTTATGTGCTTAATTACATAAAAGTAATAGATAATATAAATTTAATTGCAACAATAAAACACAAATAATCCCTACTAAGTAGCTCATTTACAATAATTATTACATAATTTTCACTACTTATAATAATGTTTTTAGATTTTATTATGTATGATAGAAGAATAGTCACAAGAAAGAGTATCTATTTAAGGGAAAATGACACTTTTTCCCCCTTTGTTATATACTTATAGCACTTTTTCCCCCTAAATTATTTAAGTGACAGTTTTCCCCCTGATATATTAAATGGACATATTTACCCTTAAAATAAATATTTCATTTATTTTTCTTCTCCAACAAATTATAACCACGATTTGAAAAAATAAAATACATTAAGTGTTGAATTTAGAATATTTTAAAAATAAAAAAATAAAATTTTAAAAGAAAGTTTGAACCAACCATTCAAATTGGATTCAAAATCGTGAACCGACGGTTCAAAATAAAACTCAAACCGCGATTATATATACTTATATGTGAGAGTCAATATAAATGCGGAAAAAAACATACACTATTTGCAAATATTATAATTCTAATTTAAGCTATTGCTAGTAGTTGTTCCGATTTGAACCTCCGGTTCACGGTTCAGGATCCATTTTTTTCTAGTTCACGATTTTAATAAACGGAAACCCAAATATTGGGTTATGTTATGAATCATAACCGAAATTTTTTAATTTGATTGCTATAGTGTTTGGTTCAGTTCGAACCGAACCGTGGTCATCCCTACGTATAAGCAATAATTTGTTGAAGAAGAGAAATAAATAAAATATTTTTTAAGGGTAGAAATGTCCATTTAATATTATCAGGGGGAAAAACCGCCACTTCTATAATAATTGAGGGGGCAAATGTGAATGCATGAATAACTCAGGGGGAAAAAGTGCTATAAGCATATAACACAGGGGGAAAAAGTGCCATTTTTCCTTCATTTAAAAGGGTCTTGTATATATAGTGGTGCAAATCCTTTTTTTTTTTTTTTTTTTTTTTTTTTTTAATGTGGGACAACTAACCGGAAACCTTTTCACCTTCATTTACAACTCAAATGAGTTTATTTTGAGAATTAATTTCTCATTCATCCATTATCTGTTTTGAGCGTACAATATATCAATTTCTTCGTCTCACTATGAAAAATTCGAATCCACTTTAACTTGACTCATATTGAAAGTGGACCCCACATATATTTATATTACAAAATTGTCACTTACCAATTTTGCTATTTTTTTCCAACAGTGTAAGCCTTAAAAAAAAAAAAAAACAATCAATATGTACACTTTATTAAATGAATAAAAAATTAGAAAATTCTCCAAGACATATCTTAAAAGTGATTCCAAGATTACAGCATTATTATTGCTACCATTTGTCGGCCTTTGACTTTAAGAATTAACACCATAAAACTGCAATGATGATTAGTGTGAAGTGGTTCTAAAGCATGAAACCTCAATTTAAATTTGTTTATCACCTGGTTGCCGACAGGAGAATGTTGTTGTGCCATTTTCTTTGTGAGTTGTGTCTTATTCGGATACCATTTTATCTTGTGCAGCTTGTACCTTGTAATCTTTGATTTATGCTTTAAGACAAATTTTACAAATTACAATGTGGAATAGAAAGAAGAATAGTGTTGTTTTCTCATGTTCTCCCCCTTTTAATGTTTACCTTTTGACTTTGAGAATAGAATTGTTTTTATTTATTTTTTTTGAAACAAAACAACATAACTTCATTCAACATTCAATAAACCAACGATACAATCAGGTGGGTTAGCAAACCACACACCTGAGCCAGCCACAGAACCGGTTGCCCTAGTTAGTACATGAGCAACACGATTCGCTGATCTCCTAACATGAGAAACACAGACGTTCCCCATGATATTAGCAATAGCACGACATTGCTTAACAATAGCTCCTACATAAGAAAAATCAGCATTGCAAGAATTTTTTTTTATTTATTGGTTACTGTAAATTAACAAAACCTATCAAACATTAAAAAAAATGAATTACTTATTAATTAAATATAAAAAGAATCAACCAAATATTCAATTGTATCGTGTATTACAACATATTGCCTAAAGGGGTGTGTTGTAAAATTGTGGCATGCCCAAAGGGCAGCTAAAAAGAATGTTCTCTTATAAATCAAAATGTGCAGTGATGCCCCGAAAAGAGTGATGAAGTAAGTGGGATATAATTCTCGTACTTGATGATCATGGTTTTGATTCTCGCGCGCCAATACCATCTCGAGCAAGCTTCAAGTGTGATTTGTGGATTATATTGTACATAAAAAATAACTAATGACACGTTATTTTTTAGAAAAATGGTAGATTTACTCTATGTGGTATAACTCTTACTAAGTGTTCAATTTTTATTAGAGAAATAAAAAAAAAATGAATAAAAATCATGACCTATCCACATTTATTAAGCAATCAAAAGATGACATATCATAAGGAATAGAAAATAAGAGTAAGAAATGAAAATATATGTAAAATTAATCTATTTTTTAATCTTTACAAATATATTACCATCTCTTTTATTCATAGTAATCCACTTTTTATTATTTAGGCTAAAATTACCGCTGCAATTCAACCCTTGACAAGCTAACATGGAATTTAAAAAAAAAACATATATATATATATATAGAGAGAGAGAGAGAGAGAGAGAGAGAGAGAGAGGACCATATGAGGTCATGTTCTCACATGAGGTCTGTGGACAGAATCTGGCCTTTGTTTGTGGTTTGATCTATGGTTGTTGTTTTTTCGGATATTTATTTTGTCATTTTTTTTTCTTTTGGCGCGTGAGTGTTTAAGGGTTTTTTTGTCTTTGTTTTTTCTTTCCTATTTATTGGGTTTGTTTGTCAGCTGAGTTGCTCGTTTTTAGGAGTATTATACATGGTAAATTAAGATTTTGGTCGTTTATATTCTGATGCAGCGTTCCACTTTATACACTTTCTAGTTTTTGTGGTTTTTGTTTGCATCGTTCCAAAGTTTGCAGTCATCCTTATTCATTTTTTTTGACATTCTATGTGCGAAGGTTTATGGATTCTCCAGGTTGGTGTTTTCGTTTGTTTCTAGTATATATTTATTGAGCATCTGTTGTTACTTGGTTTGTGTATAAGTATGTGTTCATGTGTATGACATGCGTTGTAGGTGTTGTGTTTTGATGTTGTTTATGGAGTTTTAATTTGTCTATTTTAATCGTGGTTCTTGGGTTAGTGCTTGTCTATTTGGTTTGGTTTTATGTCGTAGTTGTAATTGTGATTTTCGTTTTTTAATAAGTTCCATTGGCATATGTTTTTCGTTTATAAATTGTTTTGCTAATTTATGCGTTTCGTTGTTGGGTTGACACCATGGCTTGTGTATGCTGGGTTTTTGTGTGCTGTTAGGTTATTCTGTTGGTAGTTTTGTGCATTTCGTTCTACATGTTCTTTGAATTTTATATTGTTTTTGAAGGTTTTTGTTTTGGAGGGGGGAGGTGGTTACTTCGTAAAGTGCATGTTCTGTCATTTGATATGTGCAATCACCTTGTTTTTTGGAATGTTGTGCATGTTGGTTTTAATTGTCTGTTTTTGTGTTTACGTGTGTATTTCTATTTGATGTTTGTGCAGTACGATCGGAATCTCTGCAAGGGTGTGTTATGGACGTGTCCCCTGATGGAACTAAGTTTTGGACGCCTTCGTGTGATGAGGCGGTTAGGCCTTTTGAGGGGCAGACTTTTCCTTCTCTCGCTCACGGTATTGATTTTTATCGTCAGTATGCGTCTCTCGTTGGTTTTGATGTAAGTTGTAGTTCGGTGCGTAAGAACAGGGAGGGTGTTGTTGTAAAAGACTTGTTGGTTTGTTCGCGTGAGGGATTCAAGCAGGGGGTGCAGGGCCCCGTTGTTGTGGATGGTGCGTTGGATCAACCACCTGTGGCTCCGAAGCGCCGGCGTGTTTCAAATAGGGTGGGTTGCAAAGCGAGGTTGTTGTTGAAGATGGTTGACGATGGGGTTTTTGTGGTTCATTTCATTGAGCATCGTCATAATCATTGTTTGTGCTCGGATGTGGCTAAGCCTTTCTTGCGGGTTAATCGTTCCATGGATGTGCAACACTAGATTTTTGTGCTTAAGTGTGCTAGGGCCAACGTTGGGCCTAATAGGTCGTTTCGTTTGGCTAGGGAGTTTGCTGGTTCGTATTCTAATGTTGGTGCGACATGTGTCGATTTTAAAAATTTGAAGCGTGATTTAATGACATATATTGGGACTTCTGATGCTCATATTGTTGTGAAAAAATATGCTAAGAAGGTAGACGATTGCCCGGATTATGTCTTTAAATATGATGTAGATTCGCAGGATCAGTTACGTAGGGTGTTTTGGGCTGACCCTATTGCAAAGGACAATTTTTCAGTTTTTGGGGAGGTGGTGTCATTTGATGCGACTTATGGTACTAATAGGTAAGTCACGTGTTCGTAATAAAAACTTCCTTGTAGTCGGTTTATTTTTAAATTACTGGTATGTGCAGTTTGGTCTTATTTATTCGTGCATGCAGTATGCTAACGACCATGGTTATATTCTTTTTTTTTTGGTTTGGTGTTATGTCTTGCAGGTATGGTATGGTATTGGTTCCGTTTACTGGTGTTGATAATCACAAGAGAGGCGTCACATTTGCAATTGGTTTGATTTCCCGTGAAGATGCGGACTCTTATGTGTGGCTTCTTCAGCAATTTAAAAGTGCAATGGGTTGTGTGCCTAGTTGCACTATCACTGATCAAGATCCTTCGATGCGGGTTGCAGTCTCACAAGTGTTTGATACTACGCGGCACAGGTTTGGTATGTGGCATATAATGTCAAAGGTTGGTGAGAAGGTTGGTAATGTTCTATCTAAAGACGAGGAGTTTCGGCGTGCTTTGAATGATGTTGTTTGGTGTGAGACGTTGTCCGTGGAGGAGTTTGAGTGGGGTTGGCAGGACGTAATGGAAAAGTATAGCCTTGATGATCACCGGTGGTTTCGTCTTATGTATTGGATCCCTGTGTTTTTTAATGATCTTTTCATGGGTGGTCTGCTTCGCACGACATCTAGGTCCGAAGCTGCGAATAGTGTGTTTGGTAGTTGCACAAACCAACATGCTAGTTTGTCTGAGTTGTTCAACAATTTTGAAGGAGCTATTGATGCTCAACGTTTGGCGCAGGCCAAACTGAATGCCGAATGTGAGGGCCACTTTCCTTTGTGCCAGACTCCGTTGTTGATTGAGAAGCATGCGGCTGCGGTGTATACTATCAATGTTTTTTATGATGTGTAAGCCGAGGTTATTGCGGGATCTTTTTCGTGTCGTTCTGTGCGTTTGAATGTTGAAGGGTTGGTAACCCGGTATGAGGTTCAAGATGGTGATGAGCCGGTGCGCACCGTGAGTTTTGACTCTGGTAATGATGTTATCGAGTGCACGTGTAACATGTTTTCACGGGTTGGGTTACTTTGTCGTCATATTTTCTGGGTTTTCAAGGATCGTAGGGTTGTTTCTATCCCTTCTCGGTATGTGGTTGCACGTTGGACCAGGGGGGCTTGTGTGCGGCAGTTGTTGGGTGTTCAACGTGGGGGCGCTTCGGAGGTAAATGTCACTATTGGTGAAGCTTGGACAGAATTCTTTTCGTGCGTGACCATGGCTTCACGGAGTGTTGATCATGTTACGAAGTTGACTGCAGCTTTGAAAGATTTCAATGCTTGTTTATTGGCTGAGAATGGTCCTAGCGATCGTTCCTCTTCTTCTAAGAAGCAACTATTTGAGTCGTTTTGTGGTGCTTCGCCCGATGGTCAAGTAGATATTCGTCCTCCTCCAATCTCTAATAACAAGGGTGGTGGCAAACGTTACAAAAGTACAAGGGAATTAGCTATTGAAAAGTCGGGCCGTCGTCAACGACAATGCCAAACTTGTGAAAAGTATTGCCATAATAGTCGTACCTGCCCGATGCGCAACGTTGACGTATGAGGAAGGGGGTCGTATTGCTCTTTGGATTTAATTTAAACTTAAATACATTGATATGTTTTTTACTTCACCATTGACTTGTTCTTATTCCGCATTTGATGTTGGTTTTCAATAATGGATTTGTTTTGTTTTGTTTCTTGGATTTGTGTTTCTATTCTGTGGAACAATTTTATATTCTGCATTTTTTACATAAGATGAACATAGTTTTATTTTATTCTTTTTTCCCCTATTATGCAACCACCTCCCACTTGCACAGTATATTTTTGTGTCGTTGCACATGGTGACTGGAATTTTGTGCGAGTTTGCACGTATGCTTCCTTCAACGTTGCACAACAATTCAACTGTCTTATAAATGACTATACGCGTTTGTTGTTGTTTTATTTTGATTCCCCTTTTTGTTAACATCCCCCTAATGCACAGTTTAGGTTAGGTACTTGGACATTGTGTCTGGTTTTGTGTGCTGTCTTGCACATTCGGTTCCTTTGATGTACCCTATCATTTCGACTAAGGGGTGTCATGCTGATGGACAATTTTAAATGTCCTCGCAAGTGCACGAGTCACGGTAGTAATAACGTGCAAAGGCAAGAGTCGATCCACAGGGAATTGTACGATGCAATTTAATGACTTGAAATTAAATTAACTAATTAAACGATTTGAAAGTTCAAAGCTAATTAAGAATCAAATTCAAAGTAATTAAAATCTGAAGCTAAAAACGAATGAATAATTGAATCAAAACGTAAGAAGGTGAACAAGTAAATTATCAGGAAGCAGAAAATCAATTAATTAATTAACAAGGGTGCATAATGATAATTAACATTATGAGACTTTCATGAAAATTATCCTATTCCTAAAAAGATTGTTTAGCAAATCATAAAGAAAACACCAGCAAGTAGCTTACACAACATTGCTTTTCCCAAAGAATAATTATAATATAATTTTGACAATATTAAATAATGAAGAAAAGGGGACAAAGGATAACTCGCTATTGAATTGTCGAACACCAGAGACGGACTACATAGCCGGAACGCCGAACACTACGGCTACAGAATTCGTTGTCGTCGACCACCGAAAAAATCACTTCCGACCGGAATTAGTCCGTAGTGAAAATTGATGTCTTTGATTCTCAAGTTTTCTTCTATTTATAATGCCTAAATCCAACAGCTTCCGCTTGAGCTCCCGCTGATCAATCGGATCGCCAAAAGAATCCATCTGCGGAATACTGGCTCTGGTTTGCTGCGCCTTTCTCGTTCCTTAGCAATGACTGAAAGAATTAAAAAGATTGTTTATTTGATGGCCCTAAAATAACCGGCTAACAACAATTTCATATAATAATAATAATAATAATAATAATAATAATAATAATAATAATAATAATAATAATAATAATAATAATAATAATAATAATCTTATTAAATTGAGATTAAGAAATTGTTGTTGCGATAGAACTCAAATAATAAACAAATTTAATAAAAACAGTCCTAAAAATGAATAATACTAACAAAGATATTTATAACAATAATAATAGAAATATATATATAATTAGTTAACTATTGAAAATTAACTATAAAAAGATTATTTAAAATAACAATAAAAATAATGTTTATCACATGCAACATGCATTTTAATAAAACTTCAATGTTAAGTTGGTTTATTACCGTCGCACCGACAACTCCCTACCGTGATGCATTTTCTATTTCTGTGTGGGTGCACATCATCATAACGTGTCGTAATCTATTTAGCGGACTACGAGTTATTTTTTTGACATAAGATGGTATTATTTTATTCTTTTTTTCCCTATTATGCAACCACCTCCCACTTGCACAGTACAGTTCTATGTCGTTGCACATGGTATCTGGTATTTTGTGCAAGTTTGCACGTATGCTTCCTTCAATGTTGCACAACAATTCAACTGCCCTATAAATGACTATACGCGTTTGTGTGTGTTTTATTTTGATTCCCCTAATTCAATGTTAAGTTGGTTTATTACCGTCGCACTGATGACCTCCTACCGTGATGCATTTTCTATTTCTGTGTGGGTGCACATCATCATAACGTGTCATAATCTACTTAGCTGACTACGGGTTATTTTTATTTTTTTTTGACATTTAACATTGCATGAATACAGTCACCGGCAATGCACATAGTGATTCATCCAGATGTACCGTATTTGCACAATGGTGTACTCCAATGATGCACGAATTCATCATGGGTTATGCATTTACAGTCGATGCACATAGTGGTTCATCTTTTACGTCTCAGTCTATTAACTATAAACCATGCTTATGCATTTCGCACAACTTTACCAAAAAATAATTGTCCCTCGCAAAAAACTTTTTGCAACTTCTAAACCTTTGATTGTTGTCCTTAGTCATGTCTTTTAAAGTCGTCAAAAAAATAATGCACAATCACACATCTTACTTGTAAGTGTAAATATATGGCACATCTAAACCTCTGTATTATTGGCTTAGATTAGTTGTCAAAGTAGTCCTGGATTAGCTACTGGATTAGTCACGTCGTCTGGAGTAGTTGACTGGATCAGCGCAAGGAAGTAATCCAGGAGGTATAAAGCTTGTTCAAAGTATTTATTCAAGACCCTATAAATGAAGAGATCTAAATCTAATGGAGCAGCCGAATTCAAGGAATGGAAGAGTGCATGCTTTAAGGATCAAAGCATCATTTACAACCTATATATAATGCTACTTTAATTAGCATTCAAATTGCGCACTCTTTCACATAGTCTTACACTGAAAATCTTGGTGCATCTATACCAAATATATCCTGTACTGTTGTGTGTGAAGAAGATCTTGCAATCAGATCATGAAGCAATGAAGAACGCCTGCACATCGGATCCACTGGAGTAGTTATAGGTTATACTGTAGAGTGTAATTAACTATCTTTTTGTACTCCGTTTTTCATCATAGTGGATTTGGGTTGATGTGAGTGGCCCCGCAGACGTAGGAGTGAGGCTCCGAACTGCGTGAACATATCCTGGTGCATGCTTTCTTTTACTGCTGTTTATTTCATGTTCTTTATTATATCTGGAATATGTTTTCATCTAGTCCAGCGTTATAATTGAAATAAGTTAAATGTTCTAAAGGCTTTATCTTGCATTCAAGACTCACGTGCTTTTTCATTACTGCTTAACGGAATTGCGTGAACACTCCCTGGCCGAACAGTGGTGAGCTTTGAAGATTTTTGCTGTGTTGCTCATTACATTCGCTGAGTAGGATATCCTTTATGTACTTCGCTCGTAATGTTTCTATTGTGGTCTTGTCTCCCTTGGTTAGCCCACATTCCCAACTCCTCGCTTTCACCCCAATGATGCATTCCATGTGCCTCATTGTATATACTCCACTGTCTGGATTTTCTGTTGCATCTCTCCAAGGCATTTGCATTCTCTTTGGTTCCATTTTCAGTATTTCAGCCGCCCTTTTATGGTCCTTGTTATCGTCTATGAAGCACCCGCGCATGTCCTTCTGGTTTCATACATATACATGGTTAGTAACTCTTATCATATCACCAGTTGTCATTATTTCAATATGTATTTCAACTGTAATTAATCTCTAATGCTACACATTTATATCTACGTTGCACCTACAGAGCAATAATGGATGCACAGTTTCTCTTTTTTTTTTTTTTTTTTTTTTTTTTTTTTTTTTTTTTTTTTTTTTTTTTCATTTCCACAGTTTATCTTTTTTTTTTTTTTTTATCTTTTTTTTTCATATCACAGTTTCTCCACACATTTCCACCATCTGTTTCTCTCTCTTTTTTTTTTTTTTTTTCATCCCTCATGCAGTTTATTGAAATGACAGTTGTGCTCATATTCTTTGCATTTATTTCAAACTGGTACCCAAATTATTTTACACACATATGATTTGAAGTTCTTACCAAAATATCAGGGATTTTCCCATATATTTCCTCTCTTTTTTTTTTTTTTTTTTTTTTTCCAGCGGATGAATTGTCAATGATTTGCATTGTCCCTCCCCTCAGATCGGCGGCGATGACATAGTAGTAAGATTTGTTAAATATTGGGAATATGAACTGCATTGCACATTCATCTCAAATTGGTTAGCAAGAACTTTTTAAACCCTTGAACAAATACATTTCACACTTCTTACCCATTTAAGTCATATGTTAACTTACCATGTCAATCTCTGCCCACTTTTTGTATGGGCTGAACGTCAACTCGCTTTTCATTTTCCTTTTAAATACCTTGAGTTGTTGTGCTCGTGTCCCTGTCCACCCCACGGTATATCACCGCGTACAGAGCTTCTCCCTGGAAACAACCCACTACTACCCCTATTTATTTTAAGTTCTCCCCGACCTCGCCGGTAATTCGGATTCCGGCCGAATCGCCGCCATCAACGACTACACTCACTCCCGTTTTTTTCCCCAAATCAAAGACACCAATTTTCAGTTCTTTAACCCAACATCAACTTCGACATACATGCAATAGCATTATGCACTTAATCTCTCATAAAAAATCATACTGATTATTTTTTTTAAAAAAAAAATAAAGGAACCCTTACGCAGTCTACTCGTTGCATCGACCGACGCAAGACGGGTACTCCGTCTTGGTGTTCCGTCCGCACATCTATATATATAGATGTATATTCAAATGAGGACCAGTATATTATAGAGGACTGTGAGGACAGATGTAGTGTGTGTCATTAGCCGGTTCCTCACAGTCCTCTATAATATACTGGTCCTCATTTGAATACACACACACACACACACACACACACACACACACACACACACACACACACACACACACATATATATATATATATATATATATATATATAGATTTTGGTTTCTGTGAGGTCAGGGCTTCCCGTGCGGTCAGTGCGGCGTACACCATTAGGTATGTATAAATGCACCATACAGTGTTCGAAAATACACCAGAATGAAATGCCAAAAAATACACCACAAAAAAAAAAATACACCACACATAATGGTGTATTTACGAACACGGTGTGGTGCATTTATGCATACCTAATGGTGTATGCCGCACTGACCGCACGGGAAGACCTGACCTCACTGGAACCTGACCCTATATATATATATATATATATATATATATATATATATATATATATATATATATATATATATATATATATATATATATATATATATATATAATATGTATTAAGTTGTGTGCCTCGTATTAATTTGTTGTGTGCCCATATAGGGTTGCATTCAAATACAAACTTGAGCTCGTGCACACATTAACATACTTACATGCACACAGGGCGTATTGCCAACAATTTCTGAGATTAGCACGTGCACACATTAACATACTTACATGCACACAGCGCGTAGGAGGAAAAATCACAACCATTCATCAAGGCTCGTGCACACATTAACATACTTACATGCGCACAACGCGTAGGAGGAAAAAATCAGGACCGTCCAATACCACTATCCAACGGCGTCAAATTGTCCACAGGTTTGTATTTTAAGATGTGTTTTTACCTGAATTTAAATATATATATATATATATATATATATATATATATATATATATATATATATATATATATATATATATATATATATATATATATATATATAGGAAATTTCAATTTTGGTTATATGACTATAAGGGTCTTGTTAATTTTAGTCCATAACTTTTAAAAGTGTCAATTTTGTACTTTAACTATGCAATTTTTGGCAATTTTGGTCACTCCGGCCAAATTGCCAGCCAAATTTCGTCGGAAATTTTTAATAATTAAAATAATGATGGTATTTTGGTCGTTTCACGCCTCTTTTCTTCTTCTTCGATGAGTTCATCCCTTTCTCTCCCATTTTCGGCGTTCTTTCTTCTTGTAAACCCTATCTTTAATATCATCAAGCCTCCTTTCCCCACATCTTAGTTCATTGCATTCGCCGGAAACGGGAGAGGAAGGGATGGACTCACCTGGGAAGAAGAAAAGAGACGTGAAATGATCAAAATACCTTCATTATTTTAACAATTAAAATTTTCCGGCGGAATTTGGCCGGAGTGACCAAAATTGACAAAAATTGCATAGTTAAAGGTACTAAATTGACACTTTTAAAAGTCAAGGACTAAAATTAACAAGACCCCTATAGTTATAGGACCAAAATTGAAATTTCTCTCTCTCTCTCTCTCTCTCTCTCTCTTTCTCTCTCTCTCTCTCTCTCTCTCTCTCTCTCTCTATATATATATATATATATATATATATATATATATATATATATATATATATATATATATATATATATATATATATATATATATATATATATATATATATATATAGGGAAGGATTTAGGTGCGGTTGATGCTTCCCGTGCGGTTGTGCGGGTGGACGCACGTTAAGCATTAATCTGATGCACTTAGTACAAAACACACGCATATTAAGCATTAATCTGGCGCACTTAGTACAAAACACACGCATATTAAGCACACAAACAAAACACCTTAAGAATACAAACTCACACACGTTAAGCACAAGCCTCACACATGTTAAGCAGAAGTCTCATGCACCTTAAGCACAAAACACAGGCATCTCTTAAGTTTCAATAACTACTCACATTAAGCACAACCACACGGACGTTAAGTACAAAGCTCACGCACCTTAAGCACAAACCACACGCCTATTAAGCACAAAACTCACGCACGTTAAATTTCAACAACTACTGACATTAATCACAAATTCACACACATTAAGCACTAACCTCACGCACATTAAGCACAAATCTCACGCACCTTAAGCACAAAACCACTCCCTTATTGTTGACCTAGATGCAAAAATTACCAAATTGCCACCGTATTTTTGTTTTTTTTTTTAATTTTGATAATCTTGGTCGTTGATTTAAGGAGAATCAATAACTCTGTTTTAACCGCACAACCGTACCTGAACCTATTTCTATATATATATATATATATATATATATATATATATATATATATATATATATATATATATATATATATATATAAATGCTAATTTGGGTTGTAAAATTGCAACTACAGCAAGTTTGCAACCCGTACAAAAGGCTATCGTAGCTGTTGCGTCAACCTTTTGCACCTTTTTTAATTCTATTTATTTTGGAGTATGTGATAAATAGCTGTTAGCTGATTGAGTTAGTGAGTTTGACTAGTTAATAACATTAGCTGATTGTAGTAAGATGTTTGGTAAATTATCAGTTAGTTAATAGCTGATTATATACAAAATGATTTTTTTCAAAAAGTTGATCGAAAAAACTGCTTTGAACACTTTTTTGAATTATAACTCTTTGGAGCAATAAGTGATGGTTTTTGGGTTTTCGGGCCCAAGGAGGTCCAACACAACCTTTGGCTGGAGGATACACCTTTCCTTAAAAATGTATGCCTATCTCGGAAATAATGCTAGTACTCGGAATCTTTTTGGCATTCTCCCCTCTCCGGGTGTTTAATCGACTGTCCTTTTACAAGAGTGGAGGAGCCTTTATATAGCGGCTCCTCCTCTACCGACTTGAAGGCCCTTAATGGCCGACTTCAAGACTAATTAAGATATGGAGCCGTTGGATGCCATTACTCGGTCGACCAACGGCTCTTCCAGGCTTGTAACAGCCTGACCGAGTCCTGCTTTCAATGCCCTAACGGCTCCCTTTTAAACGAGCCTCTTCAATGCTCTCAACGGCTCCTTGAACCGAGTCTTTCCCTGGGCTTGGGTTTTGGTCGATTCCTCGTCTCGACCTAAGCTCCCACTGGGCTCCTCTTTAGCAGTTCTGAACTGGGCCCCGTGCTTGGGCCTGGGCCGACTCCAGGGCTCGGCCCAATTGCTCTCTAGGCTCCTCTCGACGCTGGCCTGCTTCTCCTGTCTCGAACCATTTTCTTTGGGCCCTTATCTCTTGGGCCGGGGTCCTTACCCCATCAACTAGTCCCTCACTTTTCCATACCCGGTTCGCTAACCTGGGTTTGGAAAAGTAGCAACTTCCCATCTCCTTCAATCACCGTATCTGTGCCCCGAATGGCCTTTTGTAACGTCCAGATCGTCAGCCATTCTCTCCAGATCTCGCGGAGCCGTTTGGATTCTTCTGTCTAGACTTGGCACCAATAAATGGCCTCCTCCCTTCTCTCTTACCTTCACAAGTCCATCATGGGCCGTTCTCCTCTGAAAGGAAAACGAATTGACTTTGGGTCTCCTTGGCGTCCGCTGCCTTCCAAGCAGACTCGGCCTGAAAGGGAACACAAAAAAAGACTCCTCGCCCGGCTTCTCAGAGGCCTCCTGCCGGCGCTACTTCTTCAGCTTCTCAGTCGCCGACTCCTCCTCGACGTGAGGTTACTCCGTCTTCACGCCAACCGCCTACTCCCACAATTGCCCGAGTGACTTCTCAAGACGGGTCCTTTGTTGAGGTGGCGGTTCCAGAGCAACTTACTTTCAGAATGACCTTCTCAATCCCGCTGGACGACCTGGACGGGCCAGTTACGGGCCTAATGAATGATGAGGACTACGCTCGCTACCTGGAGGCGTATCCGGATGATGAGGAGCCAATTGCGCCACCACTCATGCCAGCTTCCTGGGACTCGTTCTGTCCATCCCCACCTGGACCATCGGGGGGATTCTTTGGGGGAGACTCTTCCTCGCCCGACAAGTGATCATATGTACCGGAGTCGGCCATAGTTCGGAGGAATCTTTTCTAGGAGCATTTTCATATTCCTTATTGTAATAAGCTCCTTGCTACTTGTACCATCCTTTTCTATAATAATAATAAAAAACGCTATTTTCGCCTTGCCTTATGTTTTGTCGTATTTTGTTGCGTATCCATCCGGACGACTGGTCAAGGAGTCGGTCACGTCATCAGATTCTGTTCAGTCTGACACCTGCAAGATTCCCCGTATCTCGGGCGAATCCAATCTTCTCTGCGTTGGCATGCGAATCTTGCTCTTCCCGGGCGGATCTGATGGAACTAATCTCTGACAGAGATTCGCGTCATCCGGCTAATCCGGCTCAGTTATGTCAGTTATAATCTCCTCCGTGATTATCGCCTAGATATTCGCCTTCACTGTGCTATATAAAGACCCTTCACAGTTGATGCAAATCGCAACACTCTTCATTTTGCGAAAGCACGGCGCTATGAGTTACAGGGATGGTGATCGCCGCTGGTCCATTCGCAACAAGGAGCATGCTCGACTGGAACAGTTGAGGCAGAAGAGGCTGGCTAACGGAGGTCGTTTGGTGGGCGACTCGGCTTCAGACCCCATTGTGGTGCCTCCAGACATGCTGGACCTGATGTGTAGGGAGCCTATCGATGTGGAGATGGAGCCTGTGGTGGAAGATCCAGAACCAATGGTGGAAGAGAAGTGGGAGGCTCCTCCCCTCTTTGGTGTCGCCATGTCGCCGAGCGCTTTGGAGAGGCCCTTGCAAATGATCGATGACGGGAAGCCCGCCGTGTATCTGGACGAAATGCCTGAGCCTGAGCCGAGTCCTCTGCCTTTCCGCTCTCAGTACCTCCTGGAAGGCCCTCCGACTGCTCGCCCGTCGACAGAGAAAGAAGCCAATCCTTGACCCGTTTTTCTCTTGTAATTTGCATCGGCCGAGTTCTGGGACTTGTAATCTTCGTACTAATTAAATAAACTGTGTGCTTTTCCGTCCGACCCCACATTTTTTTATTATTTTATCGCCCGACCTCTGGTCTAAGGGACCGATTCCTAGTCTCGCTACGGCGAGACCCTCCTGGCGAGGGAGTCGCCGAGTCTGATTGCCGACCTGGCGACCGGAGTCTCTTCGTGAACTCGGCTGATATCATCCGACGGGCCGGGTTCTACCGGGTCGTTCTAGAAGCTTCCAGCTCGTACCTCGTGGGCCCAGAGGCCATGGCCCACGACGGGCTTCCGGCTTAGCAGGCCGGGTCATTGACGTTCGACCCTAGCCTAGGGCAGACGCGTCGTCTGTAGGCTAACCCTAGACCTGAACCGTCGCCCCGCCTTTTGAGGCATTAAATGCGGCGTCCCTTCACATCCCGTCACCTCCACTTCCTCCAATGAGAAGGTGGCACGTGGCCGTCCTTTGAAATTCCTCCCCCTTTAAATAGCCATTTCGTCTCTCTTTCTATTCTTTTCTCCAGTCTTTCCTTTCAACCTCAACTCGAGCTTTCTCCGGCCACTCTGCATTTCCTCCGATCTCTCACCTAACTTAGGTAATGTCTTCTTCTTCGCATTCTTCTTCTTCCCGTCGTTACTCGGTTGATAACCCGGAGGCGACCTCCCCCTCTTCTTCTTCTCCTTCTTCGTCTTCTTCTTCTCCTCCCTGTCGTATGGAACTTCCGACGGACGTTCCATCGACGTCTTCTCTTCCTCCGACCCCCTCTTCTTCGGTGGTGGTTACTCCGTTGAGCCCCGCTCCTTTAACGACGGTGGCGGCTCTGCCGGGTGGCATCGGACGGCCGCGAGGCAAGTTCGATTCAATCGTCCGTCCTTCCGGGCCACCGTCCATCGTTAATGCGGCGGACTTGGAAATGGCCCAATACCTTCTTGGGCCTTCAGCCGTAGTCCTCGCCCCGGAAGGCCGGCAAATTTACGACCCACCCGAGGGTTGTGTCAGCGTTCACCTGCACTCGGTTGCCTTTGGCTTCCAAGTTCCTCCGTGTCCTTTCCTTTCCCTTTTTTATCGCCATTACAACTTAGTTTCGGGCCAATTAGTGCCCAATTCTCACCGACTCCTCACCTGCTTCGTCAACCTCTGCCACTGGTGGTTGTGTGAGCCGGATCTGGACCTGTTCCGGTATCTTTTTACCGTGAACAAGGTCGGCTCGCACTCGCCAGGCTTTGTGCAAGTTGCCGCTCGCCCGGGGCGACAGCTTTTCGAGGGGTTGTCCGACTCCATTAAGGACTGGAAGCTCCTCTATTTCTTTGTCCGGCCTGCTTTCTCTTCCTTCACCTTTCCGACCTTGTGGCCGGCCGCTCTATTCAAGCCTTGTTCCCGGCGTGCCCTCCCTACCAACGATGCGGTCCTGGGCGGCGAGTTCTTGAGGGGCTTTGGGCCGTACTCCGTCAAGTACTGGTCCCGAGTCCGAGCCATGGCTAAGCGTGGCTTGTTGCCGGAGGGTGCGGCCACCGTAGGTAGTTTTCGTTGCCTCTCGTTCCTCTCCTTTTTATTCTGTCACATTCCGACTCGGAATACTTATGATTTTCTTTCCTTTCGCAGGTCCATACGACTCCGACTCCTCCAGTTCCGACGAGGCCGCTGAACCGACTCCAGAGATGACGGACAGAACCGAAAAGATGAGGCGTCGGTTGTCCCAGCGCACTTCCGGCACTGCTGCTGCCTCTTCCTCCCAACCGTCTCCGGCCCCAAGGTCGACTCCCTCACCACCTCGTAATGTGGTGGATTTGACTCCGTCGCCAGTTGTGTCGCCCACTCGACAGCCGTTTCCTCCTCAGACAGAGAGTCCAAGCTCTAAGCGTCCGGCCGGTCAAACTGATGAGCCGACTCCGAAAAGGATCTGGCTGTGCCACGAGGTAGAAGAGGATGCCCAGATCTGGATGGGCGCCTCCTCCGTCCGCAAGTGGTGTGCTAACGTCCTTCTGCCTAAGGACGTGGCGGCGACTCATGCTCTGGGGGATGAGTACATCATCGAGGCCTCGCTGCGCCAGTCGTACCGCGTAAGTGTTCCCGACTTAATTCCTCTCATTCGTTCTTTCCTTTTATTATCTGACTCGTGGCCGTTTCGCAGAACCTCACCTTCCAGATGGAGATGAGCAAGCGGCTGCAGAACTACAGGACCGAGATGCGGTCTATGGCCCTCAAGTTACGCCAGACGGAGGAGGCCTTTCTGGAAGAGCAGGCGAAACATCTCAAGGTGGTGGAAGTGCATAACTCCGAGATGCTGAGGGTCACCCGTCAGTGGGAGGAGGAGCGGGACAAGGTGGCGACGATCGCTGCGACCTCCGTTGAGAATTACAAGAAGTCGGCCGCTTTTGAGGCGGATGTGAAGGCGGCGATAGAGGCTCGCCAAAAGGAAATTGCCAAGGAGTGGCTGTCGACGCCGGATGGTGACGAGTTCCTCCTGGATTTGGGCGAGCGTGACTATCGCCTTGGCTTTCGCGAGGCGCAGACAGAAATCCACTCTGCCTTGTTGGTCCGCGACTCCTCTTTCACTCCCGAGGGCTGGGGCCTCAAGCCCGTGATAGACGCTCTTCCGGCGACTGAAGGACCGTCGGCGACTGATGACCCGGCAACTCTTCCGGCAGCCGCTGATCCGGCGACTCTTCCTGCAGCAACACCTCCTGAGCTCGCCGAGTCCTCTCTTCAGGTTGAGGACCCTTCTTCTGTTCCCCTGGCTGGACCAACGGCAGGGGCTCAAGTTGAAGGGATTGATGTCGACACCCCCTCCGCAGTAGTTTAGGGCTATTCTTTTAGGATAGTCCCTTTTTGTAAAGGCTGGCCTCCTTCTCGGGCCTTTTTTAATTTTAATAAAGTTCCCATTTTCTCTTCCTTTTCGTATTATCTTGGGCTCGACTCTTTTTCTTTAACCTTGTTTCTTTAACTGCTCGCCGAGTCCCTCAGTCGAGGCGACTCCTCATGGCTTTTTCACGGAAACGACTAAGGGTCTGGGCCCTTGTTTCCTAACTCTTTCTCGCCGAGTTCCTCAGTCGAGGCGACTCCTTAGGCTTTTTCTTTCTCAGAAACGTTTAGGGTCAGTGCCCCGTTGTTTCTTTAAATACTCGCCGAGTCCCTCAGTCGAGGCGACTCCTCTTGGCTTTTTCACGGAAACGACTAAGGGTCTGGGCCCTTGTTTCCTAACTCTTTCTCGCCGAGTCCCTCAGTCGAGGCGACTCCTTAGGCTTTTTCTTTCTCAGAAACGTTTAGGGTCAGTGCCCCGTTGTTTCTTTAAATACTCGCCGAGTCCCTCAGTCGAGGCGACTCCTCTTGGCTTTTTCACGGAAACGACTAAGGGTCTGGGCCTTTGTTTGCTAACTCTTTCTCGCCGAGTCCCTCAGTCGAGGCGACTCCTTAGGCTTTTTCTTTCTCAGAAACGCTTAGGGTCAGTGCCCCGTTGTTTCTTTAAATACTCGCTGAGTCCCTCAGTCGAGGCGACTCCTCTTGGCTTTTTCACGGAAACGACTAAGGGTCTGGGCCCTTGTTTCCTAACTCTTTCTCGCCGAGTTCCTCAGTCGAGGCGACTCCTTAGGCTTTTTCTTTCTCAGAAACGTTTAGGGTCAGTGCCCCGTTGTTTCTTTAAATACTCGCCGAGTCCCTCAGTCGAGGCGACTCCTCTTGGCTTTTTCACGGAAACGACTAAGGGTCTGGGCCCTTGTTTCCTAACTCTTTCTCGCCGAGTCCCTCAGTCGAGGCGACTCCTTAGGCTTTTTCTTTCTCAGAAACGCTTAGGGTCAGTGCCCCGTTGTTTCTTTAAATACTCGCCGAGTCCCTCAGTCGAGGCGACTCCTCTTGGCTTTTCCACGGAAACGACTAAGGGTCTGGGCCCTTGTTTCCTAACTCTTTCTCGCCGAGTCCCTCAGTCGATGCGACTCCTTAGGCTTTTTCTTTCTCAGAAACGCTTAGGGTCAGTGCCCCGTTGTTTCTTTAAATACTCGCCGAGTCCCTCAGTCGAGGCGACTCCTCTTGGCTTTTTCACGAAAACGACTAAGGGTCTGGGCCCTTGTTTCCTAACTCTTTCTCGCCGAGTCCGGGAAGTGATTAACCGTAACTTGTACTTTTATTCAAGTCTCTCAGGACCCTCAGGCCCATACATGTTCTGTGCCTTTCTATTGGTAGAACTTCTTTAGGTGGATGACGTTCCAAATCCGGTCCACGGGCTTGCCCTCCATGGTTTCCAATTTGTAGGTTCAAGCTTGGACAACCGCGGCAATGCGGTATGGTCCTTCCCACTTAATCGCAAGCATGCCCCCCTCTGTGGGCTGACTGGCCTGTCGATCCCGTAGTACGAGGTCGCCGACCTGGAAGGCTCGCGGTCGAATCCTCCGATCGCGATATCTTTTTACCGCCTGTTGGTATTCAGCCATTCGCGCACTCGCAGCTTCCCTTTTTTCTTCTAAGAAATTTTTCTCGATTCGAAGACTCTCTTCGTTCTCCGTGTCTGAATAGGTACGGACCTGGTGAGTGGGCTCGACCACCTCAATTGGAACCTTGGCCTCAAAGCCGTACGCGAGTGAGAATGGACTCTCTCCTGTTGCTCGCCGCTGGGTAGTGCGATAAGCCCATAAGACTCGGTCAAGCTCATCCGCCCAATTCCCTCGAATATCTTCCAATTTCTTCCGAATCCCATCCACTAGCGTTCGGTTCACATTCTCGACTTGTCCGTTGGCCTGTGGGTATGCCACCGACACCTTAGTGTGGCGGATATCGTGTCGGCGGCAGAAGTCGGCGAATGCCTAACAATCGAACTGTCGCCCGTTGTCGCTGACAATGTGCTCGGGCAGGCCGAAGCGGCAAATCACCCTTTTCCACAAAAAGCGTCGGCATTGGTACTCGGTTATGGTAGCCAGTGGTTCCGCCTCGACCCACTTGGTGAAGTAGTCGATAGCTACGACACAGAACTTCAAGCCTCCGGGGGCGACTGGTAATGGCCCCAGCAAATCGATCCCCCACTTGGCAAATGGGATGGCGGTGGTGACCGGCGTGTAAAAGGTAGCTGGCCGGGTGTCTTTCTTGGCGAATGCCTGGCAAACGCCGCATTTGGATATCCATTCAATACAGTCCCGCATCATGGTTGGCCAATAATATCCTTGGACGACTAACTTCCGAGCAAGCGTGTGGGCGCCTTGGTGCGCGGCACAAATGCCTCTATGGGCTTCGTCCATTAGTTTCTCGGCCTCGGTCCTTAGCAAACATTTTAACAAAGGTCCTCCGAACGACCGTTTATATAGTTGCCCATCAATGATTTGGAAAAAGGGGGCCTTTCGTCGAACCCTTGCTGCGACTCCCGGGTTTACCGGTAACTCGCCTTTTTCTATGAATCGCCGGATGTCCTCTATCCAGAACATCTCGGGGTTTTTCTCTCGGTCCCATTCCTCGCCAGTCACTTGCTGGATCCTTAGCGGTGTTTCTTCAATGCTTGGTTGACTTAGCTCCTCCTTCTGACAGATTTTTACCAGGTGGTCCGGTACTCATTCCAAGGCAATCTTGGACAATATGTCAGCTTCTACGTTATCCGTTCGGGATATATACTCTATTTCGTAGGCTCCGAACTCTTTTAACATCTCGACTGGGCGCTCTCTATATAGAGTCATCCGAGCATTCTTGGCCTCACATGTGCCCGAGATCTGCCCGACTACTAATCTAGAGTCGGTCTTGACTGGTAACCTTTCGACCCCTAAGGCCCTGGCGAGTCGGAGGCCGCTTAACACAGCTTCGTACTCGGCCTCGTTGTTGGAGGCTTGGAACAGGTAGCTCAAGGCATAATACAGTCGGAATCCTTCAGGAGTGATAAGTACGACACCACTTCCACAGTGCTGTCGACTTGATGCTCCGTCCGCGTGCATTTCCCACCACTCGCCTAAGCAGTTCTCCGTGGCGCGTTCCTTCTCTTCCTCACTCGCCATGCATTCGACCAAGAAGTCGGCCAAGGCTTGACCTTTTATGGAAGGCCGGGGCTGGTACTCAATCCCATACTGGGTTAGCTCTACGGCCCATTTTACCAGGCGGCCGGACGACGATGGGTTTCGCAAAACGCTTCCGAGCGGTTGGTCTGTCAGCACTCGGACAGTGTGGGCTTGGAAGTAGGGTGCCAACTTGCGCACGGTGACCACCAACGCATATACAATCTTTTCCAAGGCGGTATACCTTGACTCGGCAGCCTTCAGGGAGCGGCTCACGTAATAAACCGGGTGTTGGACTCGTTCTTCCTCTCGGACCAACACCGAACTCACCGCCTTGCAGGAGGCGGCTAAGTACAGAAATAAGGGCTCGCCCGCTTGGGGGGTAGACAACACCGAGGGTGTCGAGAGGTATTGTTTCAATTCCTCAAACGACTGCTGGCACTCAGGGGTCCAAGCGAATCCTTCCTTCTTCTTCATGGCTTCGAAGAAAGGCACGGTCTTATCCGCCGCCTTGCTCAGGAAGCGGCTAAGGGCGGCCAGTCGGCCGGTCAACCGTTGCAGGTCTTTTACGGTGCTGGGAGGCTGCATGTCGACGATGTCCTGTACTTTCTCAGGGTTAGGCTTGATACCTCGCTTGGTGACCATGTAGCCCAGGAACTTTCCCCCTTGCACGGCGAACGCGCATTTCTTAGGGTTCAACCGGAGGTTGTACTTTATCATCACCTTAAAGCAGTCGGCAAGATCTTCGGCGTGTTTGCTCTCCTCTCGGCTCTTGACGAGCATGTCATCGACGTACGCGGCCATCGATTTCCAAGCAGGTGCTAGAATAGTCGGGCCACCATTCGGGTATATGTGGCTCCGGCGTTCTTGAGCTCGAAGGGCATGACTCGGTAGCAATAAACTCCGTCCGGCGTCAGAAACGCGGTCTTTTCTTCGTCCGCCGGGTGCATGAATATCTGATGGTACCCCCTAAAGGCGTCCATAAAGCTCAACAGTGCCGACCCCGCCGTCTCGTCGACCAGTTGATCGATCCGAGGTAAGGGAAACGAGTCTTTTGGGCAGGCCTTATTAAGGTCGGTGTAGTCCACGCACATTCGCCACGCCGGGGGCTTGGGTATAAGGACCACATTCGCCAACCACTCTGGGTACTTAACCTCGCGGACGTGCCCGGCTGCTAGTAGCGTGCTCACTTCTTTCTTCACAAATTCTCTTCGGTCGTTGGCCAGGTATCGCTTCTTCTGTATGACTGGTCGATGCTCGGGATCCACGGCGAGTCTGTGCGATATGATCGATCGGTCGACGCCAGGCATGTCCTCCGGGCCCCAGGCGAAAACCATCCGGTGTTCCCGGAGCACCTTTATAATCTCTTCCTTTACTTTCTCGGGGAGGCCGACTCCAATTCGGACCCGTCGGTCCAGCTGTGTGGAGTCAATCTCGACTTCCTCCAACTCGACAGCAGGCTCCGGACGAGGTATTATCGTCTTTTTTGGGGGACTCTCGGTGATCTCATGGACCTTCATCTCGCGTTTGCCCATCCCTCTGCATGCCTGTAGATAGCAGTCGCGGGCGACTTTACGGTCACAGCGCACTGTACCTATTCCGTTTGGCGTGCGGAATTTTAAACAAAGATGCTCGATTGAAATCAGAGCTCCTAGATCCTCGAGACCCGGTCGGCCGAGTATAGCGTTATGCGAACAGGCCAGGTTCACCACAATGAACTTCATGCTGTGTTTCTGTACATCTGGGTAACTGGCAATCTCAACTGGAAGTGTGATTGATCCTTCCGCCTCCACCGAGTCCCCTGTGAAACCGGCGAGGGGAGTTTTGACAGGACTCAGCTGTTCTCGAGTCATTCCCATTTTGATGAAGGTTTCTAGGTATAGCACATTGACGCTGCTTCCGGTGTCTACCAGGATTCGTCGAACGACAACGCCATTGATGTCCATGGCTATAACCAACGCATCTCGATGCGGTATTTCTCCGGCTGGTAAATCTCGATCGGTGAACACGATGGGCTCTCGGCACACCTTTTTAGGGTTCTCCTCGCGTCCGTACACCGTCCCGACGTACAACTGGCGGGCCCAGGCTTTTCTGGTGTTCGCTGAGTCACCACCTTTTGGCCCGCCGACTATCATGTTGATAACCGGCTTCTGGCGCCACTGAGCCTCCTCTTCTTCGGGAGCCGGCTGCTTGCCTCGACTGTTTTCGGCAACGGCGGCGGGATCCTCATCCCCTCGATTGACCGATCTCCGCCTCCACTGATTAGGAGGCGGGGTTCCTTGCTGAATGATACCCTCCATGATCTTCTTCAGGTAGAAGCATTCCTCCGTGCTGTGGGTATAAGATTTATGATAACGACAGTACTTAGAGGTCTTACCAGTCTCTTCGTTCGTCGCGCGATCGTCGGTCGGCGGAGGCGGGGCAGGGCAACCGCTTGTATCTCGTGGACCGGCCGTTCGGGAGCCGGCCGATAGGCGTGGACGACGGGTCTGTCGTACGGTCGTCTGACCTCGGGTCGCCGAGTTACGTCCGGGCGCCTTTCCTTGGTTTCAGCTCGCATCCTCTTCCCGCTGGCGGATCCGCCGACTTCGCGCTGCCGCTTATGCTTCATAGCCTGCTCTGTGTTGGCCCTCTTGTTGGCCATATGAATGGCTTCTGCGTAGGTGGCCGGGCGATTGTCCCTCAGGTCTCGGTATAGCTGGCCGGACCGCAAGGACTCGATGAAGAAGGTGAGCGCCGTCTGGTCCTCGACCTCCTCTATAGACTGGATTTCTTTCTGCCAGCGGGCCAGATAGGTTTTCAAGGACTCGCCTTCATCCTGATGAATGTCGCCCAAGTGTGTTAGGTCCTTTTGTGGTTTGATATTAGCGGCATAGTGGCTCATGAAGCGGTCCGCCAGCTCTTCAAAGCTGTGAATCGACCCCGAGGGCTGCGCCACTAGCCACCTTTGTGCTGATCCTTTCAACGTGGGTAAGAAAGCGCGGCACATGACCGGATCTCGTATCCCCAAAACCTGCATCTTAGCCTGATAGCTCAGCAAATGCTCTCGGGGATCGCCAGTTCCATCGAATGAGGCCTGCTCCGGGAACTTGAAATCACCCCGTATCTTAAAGGCCATGACCTCGTCCGAGAAGGGTAAGGCGGTCAATAACGTACGTCCTGGGGATTTGGCTTTCCCCTCCATCCGTTCTTTCAGATTTCGCACTTCTTGGACTAAGTTCGCCACTTCGACCCTCTCCCGGGTGCGATTTCCCGTGGATTCCGTGCTCTCACCGACTTCAGACTCGGCCGGTTGGTCGTGGTTGCGGGGGGGTTGCTCCACGCGGCGAGTCTCAGTCCTGGTTCTTTTGGTACGGTTCCTCTCTCGTGCAGCTTGCCGATCGCGAGCAGCTAACGGGGCACGACTGGGTTCCTTCCGACCCAATCGTTCTCTTGCCGACCGCCGCCCGACGCTAGGACCCAGCCGAGAATGAATGGACTGTACCGGTTGGCTTTCGGCCAGTCGGTTCTGTTGCCGGTTATCGAGCCTATGGGGCGGCTGTGAATCGCGTTGTGGCTGGCGAGTGACGCACTGTTCTCTCGCTCCTCGGCTTGCTTCGGCGCAAGCGCGCCCGATTGCACGTAGCTGCTCTGGGGTGAGCAGCACTTGGGGCAACTGTTGGTTTATCGGTGGTGTCGGCGGCGGTGTTGTCTCGTTTTCCCGGCTCCGGGTGTTTCTCCGATTCAGCTGGCTTCTCAGGTCTGCCTCCCGTCCATTGTCATGACGACTCGATTGTTCCTCACTTCCTGCCATGTCAGGAGCGTTTCTAATTCGACCGAGATTCTAATTGTCGTTCCTCGGACTCGCCTCACTCAGGAGGACACGTGACTCTTAGTTTCGATCCCCACAGACGGCGCCAGTGATGGTTTTTTGGTTTTCGGGCCCAAGGAGGTCCAACACAACCTTTGGTTGGAGGATACACCTTTCCTTAAAAATGTATGCCTATCTCGGAAATAATGCTAGTACTCGGAATCTTTTTGGTATTCTCCCCTCTCCGGGTGTTTAATCGACTGTCCTTTTACAAGAGTGGAGGAGCCTTTATATAGCGGCTCCTCCTCTACCGACTTGAAGGCCCTTAATGGCCGACTTCAAGACTAATTAAGATATGGAGCCGTTGGATGCCATTACTCGGTCGACCAACGGCTCTTCCAGGCTTGTAACAGCCTGACCGAGTCCTGCTTTCAATGCCCTAACGGCTCCATTTTAAACGAGCCTCTTCAATGCTCTCAACGGCTCCTTGAACCGAGTCTTTCCCTGGGCTTGGGCCTTGGTCGATTCCTCGTCTCGACCTAAGCTCCCACTGGGCTCCTCTTTAGCAGTTCTGAACCGGGCCCCGTGCTTGGGCCTGGGCCGACTCCAGGGCTCGGCCCAATTGCTCTCCAGGCCCCTCTCGACGCTGGCCCGCTTCTCCTGTCTCGAACCATTTTCTTTGGGCCCTTATCTCTTGGGCCGGGGTCCTTACCCCATCAATAAGCTATAACAAAAACTAATAATCAGAAACTCATATTGATTGTTTAACCAAGTCACACAACTAATAGTGGTCAAACAAGTCAAAATTGGTTGATAAGCTAATTATGTTACCAAACAGAGCTTAATTTATTTTAGTTTTTGATTCTTTATCCCGTTTGCATTGTTTTTTTTTTTTTTTTTTTTTTTTTTTTTTTTTTTTTAAATTTTCAATTAGTTTTTTTTCTTTTAAATAATTATTTTTTATTTTGTATTATGTAATTAAATTATTAATACATAACATTTTCATTGATTGATACTCTAAATAATACATTCTCATACTTCATGGTTCCAGCCAACATGCTCTTAAGATTTTGATAATGCTGTTTCATGAATATCTCCGAAATTAATATACAACACATACGGATGCTTGTTTTCTTTGTGGCCCTTTCTAGGGGTGTTCAATCGGTTAATCGTTCGGTTAACCGAACTGAATTAACCGAATTTTTTTTTTCCTTTAACCGTTAACCGAATCGAAGTTTGTTCTACCGAATTCACCGAACTGAACTTTTTTTTGGTTAATCGGTCGGTTAACTGATTAACCAAACTTTTTAAAGCTAAAATTTAAAATTATAAAAATAACACCTAAAATAATAAATCCAATTAAAATAAAATACATATCATAATAAATTCATAACAAAATATATACAAAAACATTAATTATAAACTCCAAACATCCATAACTTCAAATTCGAACCCCGCGTAAAAATAAAAAAAAAAAATTGAAACAGATGCTCAGTTTAATGGTTTTAAATTTGCCTAGGAGAAGGTGGTGTGAGTTTTATGGCATATTTAGTCATGAAATACATCAATGAAATAACATTCTTTGAAAATTTCTAGAAATGAGCTATTACCTTTGCAAAGAGAATAATCATTCCTAGGAGCTTTGGTATTAGCTATTCACATGTTCTTGGAATAACTTTTATATTACAAACCCAAAGGGAAATTCTATTTGCACCACCCTAATTGCTATTTACACCACCTATTTAATAGGTGTGATAACTTTTAGGTAGTGTAAATAGAAAATTGCTATTTGCACCACCTTCATTAATTTTAGTCAAAAACATTATTTTTTTTAACAAAAATTTATTATAAATGACACCTTTTCCCCTTAGATATATATGTTTAACACTTTTTCCCTCTTAATTATTCATGTATCCACATTTGCCTCCTAGTTATATTAAAAGTGGCATGTTTTCTCCCTTTTATGTTTGATAGACATTTTTACCCTTAAAACTAAATATTTCATTTATTTTTTCTTCTCCAACAAATTATTGTTTATATGTACGGATGGTCACGGTTTAATTCTAACAATTTTTTTTTTAATTTTATTGTCAGTTCAAAATGTATTTATTTATTATAAATTTTATTTCTTTTTTTTAAAAAAATAAATTTAATAATTATTTTATTATATTTTATTTTTTCGGTTCTGAATCGTAAGCAAAGTCAAAGGGAGTTTGTTTTAATTTGCAATCACACGTGTTATATATTACTCTTCCGAACTTCATTCCAGTTAAAAAAGGGGAAAAAGTATTGATTTCTTAGACTTTCGCAGTCATATTGAAGTTGACAATCCATTACGTTCCAATAGCATTT
The DNA here is from genome assembly GCF_001879475.1 of Ipomoea nil. NCBI lineage: Eukaryota > Viridiplantae > Streptophyta > Magnoliopsida > Solanales > Convolvulaceae > Ipomoea > Ipomoea nil. Next base: position 656 of record NW_017619684.1, on the reverse strand, counting down.
TGGAGTGTGATTTTATATTTAAGATTATATTTGATTTCTCTCTTTTTGAGGAATGCACACCTTCATTAGAGGACATATATACTAGTAATCTACATTTACTTTGATTTAACAGCAATTGGTTTTTATATGATTATTATATAATATGATTAAGCCAACTATCATGTAATATGATGACATTTCAATTACCATTTCAAATAAATGGTCATAGGTTCGAACCTTGGGAGTGGAGCTTAGATTCTTAGGGTTAAAAATGTTTAAAAAAATATAGAACAAATATAACTAATTGTGAAGGCACAACACAACTTTATTTTCTTATACTTACGATTCAGAACCGAAAAAATGAAATAAAATAAAATAAATAATTATTGAATTTATATTATTTTAAAAATAAGAAATAGAATTTATAATAAATAAATAAATAAATTTTGAATTGGCAATAAAATAAAAAATTGTTCGAAGCGAACCATAATCATCCGTACATATAAACAATAATTTGTTGGAGAAGACAAAATAAATGAAATATTTAGTTTTAAGGGTAAAAATGTTCACCTAACATAAAATGGAGAAAACCTGCCACTTTTAATATAATTGAGGGAGCAAATGTGGATAAACAAATAACTAAGAGGAAAAAAAAAATGCTATAATCATATAACTCA
>NW_017619683.1:5000-7500 GCF_001879475.1 Ipomoea nil | reverse complement strand
CATGCGGAACGAGTGTGCCTAAGTTGCGGACTCATGCGGAACGAGTGTGCCTAAGTAGCGGACTTGTGCGGAACGAGTGTGCCTAAGTATCGGACTTGTGCGGAACGAGCGTGCCTAAGTTGCGGACTTGTGCGGAACGAGCGTGCCTAAGTTGCGGACTTGTGCGGAACGAGCGTGCCTACGTTGCGGGCATATGCGGAACGAGTGTGCCTACGTTGCGGGCATATGCGGAACGAGTGTGCCTAAGTTGCGGACTCATGCGGAACGAGTGCGCCTAAGTTGCGGACAGTTGCGGAACGAGTGTGCCTAAGTAGCGGACAGTTGCGGAACGAGTGTGCCGAAGTTGCGGACTTGTGCGGAACGAGTGTGCCGAAGTAGCGTGCCTACGTTGCGGACTCATGCGGAACGAGTGTGCCTACGTTGCGGGCATATGCGGAACGAGTGTGCCTAAGTTGCGGACTCATGCGGAACGAGTGTGCCTAAGTGCCGGACTTGTGCGGAACGAGTGTGCCTACGTTGCGGGCTCATGCGGAACGAGTGTGCCCAAGTTGCGGACTTATGGGGTACGAGCGTGCCTAAGTTGCGGACTCATGCGGAACGAGTGTGCCTAAGTGCCGGACTTGTGCGGAACGAGTGTGCCTACGTTGCGGGCTCATGCGGAACGAGTGTGCCCAAGTTGCGGACTTATGGGGTACGAGGGTGCCTAAGTTGCGGACTTATGCGGAACGAGGGTGCCTAAGTTGCGGGCTTATGCGCAACGTTGGTGCCTAAGTTGCGGACTCATGCGGTACGAGGGTGCCGAGGTTGCGGAATTATGCGGTACGAGGGTGCCGAGGTTGCGGACTTATGCGGAACGAGGGTGCCGAGGTTGCGGAATTATGCGGTACGAGGGTGCCCAAGTTGCGGAAAGTTGCGGTACGAGGGTGCCCAAGTTGCGGAAAGTTGCGGTACGAGAGTGCCCAAGTTGCGGAAAGTTGCGGTACGAGAGTGCCCAAGTTGCGGAAAGTTGCGGTACGAGGGTGCCCAAGTTGCGGACTTATGCGGAACGAGGGTGCCGAGGTTGCGGACTTATGCGGTACAAGGGTGCCGAGGTTGCGGACTTATGCGGTACGAGGGTGCCGAGGTTGCGGACTTATGCGGTACGAGGGTGCCGAGGTTGCGGACTTATGCGGTACGAGGGTGCCGAGGTTGCGGACTTATGCGGTACGAGGGTGCCGAGGTTGCGGAAAGTTGCGGTACGGGTGTGCCGAGGTTGCGGAAAGTTGCGGTACGGGTGTGCCGAGGTTGCGGAAAGTTGCGGTACGGGTGGGCCGAGGTTGCGGAAAGTTGCGGTACGGGGGTGCCGAGGTTGCGGAAAGTTGCGGTACGGGGGTGCCGAGGTTGCGGAAAGTTGCGGTACGGGTGGGCCGACGTTGCGGAAAATTGCGGTACGGGTGGGCCGACGTTGCGGAAAATTGCGGTACGGGGGTGCCGAGGTTGCGGAAAGTTGCGGTACGGGTGGGCCGAGGTTGCGGAAAGTTGCGGTACGGGTGGGCCGAGGTTGCGGAAAATTGCGGTACGGGGGTGCCGAGGTTGCGGAAAGTTGCGGTACGAGGGTGCCCAAGTTGCGGACTTATGCGGTACGAGAGTGCCCAAGTTGCGGAAAATTGCGGTACGGGGGTGCCGAGGTTGCGGACTTATGCGGAACGGGTGTGCCGAGGTTGCGGAAAGTTGCGGTACGGGTGTGCTGAGGTTGCGGAAAGTTGCGGTACGAGGGTGCCGAGGTTGCGGAAAGTTGCGGTACGAGGGTGCCGAGGTTGCGGAAAGTTGCGGTACGAGGGTGCCCAAGTTGCGGACTTATGCGGAACGGGGGTGCCGAGGTTGCGGACTTATGCGGAACGAGGGGTGCCGAGGTTGCGGACTTATGCGGAACGAGGGCGCCCAAATTGCGCACAGTTGCGGACGGATGCGGAAAATATCACGCAACAGAGGTTTACCCGCCTGCCACCCCAGTACTTTTACGACGGTTCTGTGTTATGCCTTGGCCTATGTCGTTTTACGTCGTTCTCGTGCCAAAATGGCATATACATTTGTTTTAGAGCTTATTGTACTATTTAATTAGTGAGGCAAACGATATGCCATATATTCCTCTCACATTCCCAACAATCCCAAGTACTTGGCTAAGTCAGACAAGGAACTTTGCGGACAGCTGGGCATAAATTTGGACATCGTCGTTTTCAATGAAATAATCATCCAAACGCTTTGAAATTTACCAAGCATTGTTAAAATGCTCTAAACTAAAGGACCATGCAATAACATTTGAAAAAAAATGCACGGAACCACCCGAAATGACCGTGTGATTTACGGGACAAACCGTGTCTACTGCTGTCACTGGGGTTTTTTTTTTTTTAACTACTATAGGGGGGGTATGGTAGTTGAGGTGCCGGTCGACTTTTTTCGGAACGTGTTGGGACGGGCCCCCCTCGTCCCGTAGGCCTCGTACGAGTGTTCCCGCCGCTCG
>NW_017619681.1:0-24422 GCF_001879475.1 Ipomoea nil | reverse complement strand
CATAACATAATAGCAATTGTTTCCTTAAATACATATACTACACAATTTTTACATTATTATGCATGTTAAATTAAATACAACATTTATCACGTAACCACAAATCTGCATAATTAAGCAAACAAATGCACCTTCATATCCATTATTTAGAATAAAACAAAATCACTATTTAAAATAAACAATAGAATATGAAACAAAAATTAACCAAACATGTAGTTAGAAACAAAAACAAAAAAAAAAAAAAAAAAAAACAAAAAAAACAAAAACAGAAACAAAAACAGAAACAGAAATTAACTTGAAAAATATGCATAGATTTTAATGACAAATTATCTTGTTATAGCGTATATACCGCATATATGTATGATTCTAGAGAGAGAAACTAGTAGGTAGGTTAAATGAGGTTTATTAATTTGAATGTGAGTCACAATATATATAGTGACTACATAGTTTGAAATGGGACAACGGGAGATGTTGAGAAAGATGAGAAGTTTATAACTTAGCTTGTAGGATTAATTTAAGTGGGAAGGGGGCCAAATATTTGAAAGGAACAACAAAATTTTAGTATTCTATATAATATTTTTTAAAAAAATTTTAATATTATATTTAATATTTAAAAAAAATTGGGGGGGGGGGGGAGGGGGGGATGGGGGGGGGGGTCAAGGCCCCCCTTGGCATACCTTTGCCTCCGCCCTGTGTATGTGTGTTCGGGATATCATACCAGGATGTACGGGAAAGTGGCATGTGGTGGGGCACTAACTACTCCTCTAATTGTACATAGTGGTGGATCAGCATGGCCATTATACCTTGCCAACACTAGATTCTATATATGAACAATATTTTCAATCTCTATCTAAATCCTTTGTAGATGGAGATATTTGAAGGATTCAAATACCTTGCACATAGTTTATTTCATTTGTATGGATTTTGGGTTTTCGTCACCATTGTATATTTTAATCTTTCATCTAGTGAAATCAATGATGTTCGAATGATATTTGATTCACTTTAGGCATCAGTCGCCTTATATATTTATAAAAAAAGTCGCCTTATATATTTATAAAAAATTCAAATATTTGGTTCTCCCTAAATTTCCTTTCAACATACATAATCCAATTGAATCTAACAATAATATAAATAATCCCTCAAAAATATATCTTAACTAATAATCCTTTCTATCCATCAATAATATAAATATCCATATTGCAACACAATTTTTGAAATAGCATCTCCATCCGCAGAAATTCAACTTGTGCAAATCCTAATCCCACGTCGCATTCCCGCTCTATCTGCAGTAGTGAGTTCATTGTTGTGGCCAGATTTGGAGTCTGGTTCATAGGTTCGTTATAGAATCTGCATTGAAAATGATAAAAAAGAAGTGATTCATAAATTGATTAAATATCATATTACATTTACAATAAATACTTGAGTACTTGTCTTACACTTCGTTTTCATTTAACCTAAATCTTTTCTAACTTGCAGGCGATGAACACATAGCCACATACCTTTGCAAAGAGACACAAGAGTTCATCTACATGGACTGCTTAGGTCATTGGGGATCTGTAAAAGTGAGCAATTTCTATTCATGTGTATGGGACCCGCAGTAGAGCGGCGGTAGGGTGTGTGCAATAGCCCGCATACTAGCATATACGTTTGCACACTTCGATGGGTCAAGCAACGTAATGCAATTCGTGTGCACGTCATGTGCAATTTGCTTTAATTTGCAATATATCTAACTGTTTAGTCTGATGATGATGTAAATGAAACAGGAGCACTGATCTTCGTTCTTGTCTTGGGATGTTATTGTTTTCTTAAAAAGTTGCATCTCCCTTGCTAATTTGTACCAACATATAGCTAGCTGACAAAACTGTTGCCTGGCCATGTTGTTGTGGAATTGCCTTCCATTCCTGCTACAATTGTCATCATTGTTACTATATATGTCTTTGTTTTCTGTGGTATTGCATATGGTTTGTTTCTAGCTACCACAGTTGTACATAAGAGTTCGCATAGGCACTACCAATCCTCACGAAGCGGAATCTTACCCAGGTTTAATCCTTCAACTTTAATATGAGTATAAATTTTTTCGTGAGACGTATCATAATCCATTTAAATAATATGTTATTTTATTTCAATTCTCTCTTAAATGTTACAGGTATACGTAATGGTGGATCAACATGGCCAGTATACCCCACCGACACTAGATTAGAGGCATGAACAACACCTTCGATCTCTTAATCTATTGTAGGGGGTGATTTTTTTTTTTATTATCAAAAACAGGTTTTATTGACGACGAATAGGCCCGACGCGTGGCAAAACCTCTTACATCAAACAATAAGGCCAGTTTAGCCATAGTAGGCAGCAAATGTGAAGTATGAAATTTTTTTGAAGTGCTATAGCCGAGGCCAGCTGTTGCAAGAGCGTCTGCAACCTGATTGGCTTCCCTATAAATATGCCGAATACTGGAACCCCACAAGCTAAGAGTGGACCAAATGTAAGAAACTGCTGGCTCAATTCTCCAAGGAATCTTTGTATCCTGTGAAGAGATCAAGTTGGCGAGGGAGAGAGAGTCGACTTCCACAGCAAAAGGAGCCATGGCGGAGGCAGCACACCATTAGACAGCTAGCTGAAGAGATAGAGTTTCAGCTTCCATGGATGACGAGGCCTCAAAGCGGAAGCACAGGCCCACTATCAGTTGGCCACGAGACCCTCGAATGCATGCTCCGCCCGCTGCTCCAGCATCCGAAAAAATAGCATCCGTGTTTAATTTCAATCTTCATTCGGGTGGGTGAAACCATTTTACCCAAATTGTCGTATGCTGCAGCGGGGCAGCAAAGCCCGTAAAGAGACCAGTCGTTACAAGGAAAGCATCATTGTGGCCGCAACTTTTGATCGGGTGAGACAGTGAGATTAAAAAGGCCTCCCTCTTGATCATGTGAATAGAGCTGGTTGGTGAAAAAGCAGAATCCTCATGAAGACAGTCATTGTAGGCTTTCCATAGGAACCATAAGATAAGGTAGGGAAGCAGCTGCGCATAAAACTTCGTACCAGATCCGGCGGGAGCCAATAACCACCATGTATGACATTGCGAACGTATCGAGTTGCCAACGGCCCTTGGCAAGGCAAAAATATCACCGATATTTCCAGATTTCTTGTATGCTAGCACAACTGAGGAGGCAGTGATCTAGACTGGCAGAGTCCCTTCGGTAGAATGGGCATACCGAGGGTAGAGAGAATCCAAAACGTTGAAGAATATCCGGAAATGGCAGCAAACGGCGTAGCAATCTCCACATGAAAATAGACACTTTTGAAGGCAGCCCCCGCCCCAAATACAGGAGGCGGAAAGACAGCGTCCACCTGTCGGTCGAAGAGCGTTGTACGCTGATGAAAAGGTAAAATTGCCATAAGTCGAAAGAGACCATACCGGGGATCCTGAGGAGCCGCTCACAGTGTGCTCAGTGACGAACTCCTTTGAATACTGCATGCGACGCCACGTGAGAGAGGGGGGTTGCACGCTCACGGCCTTCCGGATAACTTGTGAGTATAAACTCACTCCAGAACGTGCCTCCCTGCAGATAAGGGAAGTAGAGCTTAGCCGAGAAAGCATACTGAATAGGGTAAGCAATCTGATGCCCAAACCACCTTCCTCCACGGGAAGGCCAAGCTTGGACCAGGCCGCCCAATGCCTCTTCGGACGTCCTTCCACTGAACCCCAAAAAAATCTGGCAAATTTAGCTTCAATAGCTTTCTCCGTTTGGCGAGGAAGCATCACCGAGGCTGCTGTGTACAGAGGGATCATAGTCAGAACATGCTTGATAAGAGTAAGACGGCCACCCGGGGAAAGCAGTTTTCGATGCCATGATATTAGCTTGCAATCAATCTTCTCTAATAGATGTTGATAAAACATTGGGCGATTCCGGCCTTTGAATAAATTTACTCCCAAATAACGGAAGGGCAGCGAAGACCGCTGCATACCGAAGATGCGGGCTATGGCATTTGCACGGTGACTCAGGCACGATCTCGTTGTGACAAAAAAAAACTCTTATATGGAAATTAATTTTCTGACCAGAGTCGGCTTGATACTTCTTAAGAGCCTCTGCAAGCGCCTTTAAGGAGCCCGAAGCCCCATTTGCAAAGATGACAATGTCGTTAGCAAAGGCCAAATGAGTAACCACGGGGCAGCCGAGGGCCGTAGAATTTGGTTGGATCATTTTGTCATGGGAATAACATGCCTAGGAATGAGCTATTACCTTCGCAATGGGCAATAGCCATTCCTAGGGGGCCTTGATATTAGTTATTCCCATGCCATTGGAATAGCTTTTATATCACAAATACCAAAAATACCCTTTGCAGATTATATAATATTTATATTTATTTAATAAATATAATGTATTATATAAATGTATATATTTAATTAATTATAATTTTTATCCATCAATCTATCAATATATATATATATATATATATATATATATATATATATATATATATATATATATATATATATATATATATATATATATATATATATATAAAAATTATTTGTGTGTATATATACATTTACCTATATATATATATATACACACACATTTATTATTATTATTATTATTATTATTATTATTATTATTATTATTATTATTAATTTGTATAAGGGTATTTATGTCTTTAAAACCTATTCCATTTCTATTCCTTTAACCAACCAATTAAACACTGGAATACAATTACTAAAGTCTACTCCTTCAGCCATCCAAACAACAGAATACAATTCGTATTCTATTCCATACCTATTCCATTCCTTGTGGAATAGCATTCTTAATCCCTCCAAATTCATTCCGTGAACCAAACGTGCTGCAAAAGTCTTAATCGAATACCACACGACATTTAAAGACTCTTTAAAAATCTTGATTGAATACCGCCTGACTTTTAAAGACTCTCTAAAAGTTTGAATTGAATACCCCCGAACTTTTAAAGTTCATAAAAGTTTTTAAAAATCTATGAAAGTCATGATTGAATACACCCTCCTTAGTTTTATTAAGATATCTATCGGTACCACAATGGTTTGAGAGTCTTGATGATGTAGTATCAACTAATTCGAATTTGCAAACGATTATTTTTTCTAGCATTGATGAATCAAAACCTGTAGCACCTACTCTTCATTTGCCATCCAAAATTTGGGATTTGCAACATTTAAGGCATCTCGAACTTAGGGATATGTACACAGTAGATCCTCCAGACATGGTTAAAGAGAATTAATTTGCAAACATTGGTTTGTGCGATGCCAATTCATTCGAGGAAAGAAGTGTATTATTCCTGGTTTCCAAGCATAAGAAAACTGAAAATTCTGTATAAAGATTGCACCAGTGGATGTTGTGGAAATCCTATCATCATTCTTGAGAATTTTGAGGATTTATTGTGGCTGGAGACTCTAACAGTAATGGTTCCAATTGGTAGTATAACCCTTTTAGAGCGGCTTGTTGGAAATTTATATAGTAATGGAGATTAATGTTGGAAATTTATATAGTAATGGAGATTAATGATTAAGATGGACTACCATGAAAGCTTAAATAATATTTGGAGTTGTGGAGTTATAAATATTATTTTAGTTTGGTAGAAAGTTAATTGGAGAATGAGTTTGTTGGAAGGCTTTGTCTATTCCCAACATTGGGGGATTATTCCCCAACATTGGGGGGATATTCCCAACATTGGGGGGATATTCCCAACATTGGGGGATTATTCCCAATATAGGGGAATTGTTTATTTCATTTGAAAAATGATTGCACAGCACATGAGCTTCCAATTTTTCCAAACTTATATGCAAAAGTGTGCTAGAAAATTATAATATATTATTATTATAATTTGCACAGTTATTTGCATGCGGTTCACAACCTTACAAATGTTCATAATTACATATATATTTATGTTGAACATGATTTATGTAATTAATATTCTCTTATGATAAATATATCATTTAAGATATATTTTATGGAAGATAAGTTTTTAAAATTGCAGAAAACTTTCATGTAACTTCTCCAAACAGTCATATTTTCATTTATAAATACTTTGGAGAAACATCTGAAGATAAACATGTTATAAACTTGCATTAATCTTGATATTTCACAGTTCTACAATTCTACAGGAAATTCTTAAACAAAGCAACTTAAGAATTTCATTCATATTCTTGTATCCCATAAGATTAAATCTTGAACCTTGTTGCTTTTATAGAGGGAGATTTAAAGCTTATAGGAAAGTGATTATAGGCCTGAAGATATCAAATGATCCAGTTTCTGTTCCCTGTTGTATCTTATATTTTTGTTGTATCTCAAATGTATTACATAATACAAACACTTTTTTCCAACAATCTATAAGCTTTAAATTTATAAACCCGTGATCATTGGTTTTGCCTTGAAAGTTTTGAAGGCAAGATGTCAGGCATGGAAGAATAAGTTCTCATCACGGTAATATTTTCGGAATGAGATTTCGAATTTGTTGATGAGAGGATGACAGAAATCACTTTTGGGTTTGTCATTATTTATTGTACAAGAAGATTTCCGTGCGGTTTTGCATGGTGTTCATGGCATGCTTATGTACATGTTGTACATGTGGTTTGAATACATGCTATGAAGTTTCATTTCCGTTTTCACTCAAAATCATGGGCATATCAAATTATGCCAAGATGATTAGGGAGATGTGTAAAATGATTTTATTTAAATAAATCATTTTGTTAGCCATGATTTAATTGGCATGAGAAGAGATGTTCTGCTCACGGTGGGGTGAGTGGTTTGAGCGCATCAAAGGCCGGAAGAGATCAGTATAGTACCATTTATATATTTGTCTCGGCCTCGGCAGGTACAAAAGTTTTATTTAATTACTGGTTAAGTTCTGGATTATGTCCGGAAGATATGCATGAGATTCTTTTGAATTTTGCATAGCCTGTTAAATACAAGGATATGTTTATGCATGTGTATAAATATTTGTATACTGTGACTTTGTCTCGGTTGCATGCATAGTATACAAGATACATGTATAATATGTTGGATCTTGAGGTGCTGTAAATCTACCAAATTTGGATTAATTTGGTGTTATCAATTTGTTGTTTTCTTATGCATGGTTACAATGTTTAATGATTGTAAGTTGGAATTAATTTCAATGTCATGCATGAAATTATTGATTATTTTAGCACGCAGATAATTTTATCCCTGTGAAAGTGTGAAGTATTATGTTATATATATTTCTGATTAAGGCTGGAAGCTTTTGAAATATTTGTTATATTTCTGATAAAGGCAGAAAGCCCAGGAAATATTCGGTTATATTTCTTATAAAGGCATACAGAAACTTTTATGCATGAAGTATACATAATGAAATTCATAAAAATTTATGAATGTATTTAACACACAGTTTCTCATATTGAGAATGTGTTAAAATTTTGAAAGCCAACAAGTTTACTAGTTTATCTAGTATGACTGGCAATTAGTAGTGAAAAGAAAGTTTAAATTTAAATCATGGATTATGATTTAAGATGTCATGATTCTTCAGTTTAGAAGAAACATGAAAAGTTAAAAGCTTAAAATCAAAATGGTTTATTCTCCAAAGTTGATGATAACTCAAATGGAGGAGGTTGAATTTTTATTTTAAGGAGTCCTCACTGCTAATAAGTTCAACTTGATGATTGAAATTCTTGGTTATAGAATTTGTAAGAAATAAATATTTATTGACTAGGAACCTATAAAGGGGTTCCTGTATAATCAATTGAATATTTTATTTCACCAGTTCATTAATAGAATATTAAAATTCTATCTATCATCATGTTCAGTTGGCTAAGTGGATGAGATTAAAAGAAATTTTGATATACTTGAATAAAACCATTAATTATGGTTTAGTATATTTAATAGAAATTTCCATCCTGGAAAAGATATTCTAATGCCAGTTGAATGTCTAATCTGTAAACACATAATCCACGTGATAATTAATAAATACGTGGCTATTAAAACAGAGTTTAGATCACCAACCTCCAACCATAGCTTTAGATCTTGATTAACAGGGACTCGTGGTCTGATGAACAGAAGTTCCTCGGGCTGCTGTAGAATCTCCGTAGGTTTTAGTTGTGTTTCTCTCACTTCTCTCAGTGACTCTAGATAGGTGTATGATACGTCAACCGAGCAGTGAGAGGACTTGGGAGTCTAAATAACCTACATCCCATCAATGTAGGTAACTAATTACCTAATGCTGACTAAGTTCTAATACTTAGTCAGCCTATTGATTTGCACCACTTATTCAATATTATTATTGTTATAATAATCTTAATAATAATAATAATATTAATGGAAAACGTTACATTCTCCCACTTGGTGCAAATACGGAACCCAAGAACAAGATTTACACCAACCATAATGACATGTCCTCCTTAGCGCAAGTAATATCCATTATGATCAAATGCAAACTGTCCCTGAGTCCTTTAGGTAATCAAACTTAATGAAACAAACCATATGTTCATTTCAAGTCCACTGAAGTATATTTTCTTATTGAGATAAACTGAATTGTATACACACTCAAAGAAAATATCCGAAGTAGCTGAAGAAAAACTTAAGTGCAAAAGAATTTCATTATTAAACTGAATGTATATACAAAATTACAAAGTGGACGAAAGTCCCATTTTCTGAATCAGATCCTTGAATTTAGACGGAGGCATGCCTTTAGTCAAGGGATCTGCTAGCATCAACTCAGTATTAATGTGTTCAATGAATACAACTTTATTCTTGACACGCTCCCTAATGGCTAAGAACTTGATGTCGATGTGTTTACTTCGACTCCCACATTTTTCGTTCTTAGTTAGGAAGACTGCAGCTAAGTTGTCACAGTAAATTTTCAATGGCTTAGATATAGAATCCATAATTCTAAGCCCGGAGATGAAATTCTTGAGCCACACACCTTGCGAAGTAGACTCGAAACAGGACACGAACTCGGCTTCCATGGTAGAAGTAGTTATTAAGGATTGTTTAACACTTCTCCATGAAATTGCCCCACCAGCCAATATGAAGACGTACCCGGAAGTTGATCTTCGAGAATCAACACAGCCAGCGAAGTCCGCATCAGAATAACCAACAACATCCAGGATGTCCGTCTGCCCAAAACCCAACTTGAAGTCTTTAGTACCTTTTAGATACCTCAGAACTCTCTTCATAGCTCCCCAGTGGTCCAAGCCTGGATTATGCAAGTACCGCCCTAACATACCAACGGCAAAGGCAATGTCGGGCCTTGTACAAACTTGAATATAGCCAAGACATCCAACCGCTTCAGCATATGGAACATCCTTCATACGCTCCTTTTCCAATTCGTTCTTAGGACATTGGTCTAAACTAAACTTATCCCCTTTTGCAATAGGAGCAACACTCGGTGAACAGTTTTTCATCCGAAATCTTTCCAAAACTTTGTTAATATAGGTTTCCTGCGATAGACCTAGTATGCCCCGGGACCTATCCCTATGAATCTTTATGCCAATGACATAAGATGCTTTACCCATATCTTTCATATCAAAATTTTTGGAAAGGAACTGTTTCACGTCGCGAAGCATCCCCACCTCATTAGTGGCGAGTAGGATATCATCCACGTATAAAACAAGGTAACAGATTTGACTCCCACTAACTTTCTGGTATATATAAGGATCTAAGGGACTTTCAACAAAACCAAATGATGAAATAACCCCGTCAAACTTAATATACCACTGACGGGAGGCTTGTTTTAAACCGTATATGGACTTCCTAAGCCTACACACCAAATCCTCACCACCTCTAGAAGAGAAACCTTCAGGTTGTTTCATATAAACTTCCTTCTCTAAATCACCATTTAGAAACTGATGTTATCACATCTTTGCTTGTTATTATAGTTATTTTGAATCATCTTAGTATTTAAGTTCTTTAATTTTGCTTATTTAATACATATTTTCCTTGCTATTATCATTTAATTATGGTTCACACTTGTTTTGAATGTTTTACGGTGTTTGTTAGTGTTTTTGAACCATTGTAGGTCAATTCTATGAGCAAGGGAAGTTCAAGGATGAGTTTGGAGCAATTTTGGACAAGTCCGGGACCCAGAGGGCTCGACGCGTCGAAAATTTCCAGTAGCATCACAAAACTGAGCCAAAGAGGCTCGACGCGTCGAGCCTTAATTCGACGCGTCGAGAATGACGCGACATGCAAAGTGATTAGCGGCTGCAATGTTTTCCCAATTCAACTTCAATTCCAAATTCCAATTCCAACTTCAATTCTTTATTTAAAATATAGGAATTATAATTTGAGTCCAATTTTGTACAAGATTCCTATTTCATCTCAACTTTGTACCCACTATAAAATCCCCCCTTCCTCAACCCTAATAGAGACCGGGAGAATTCAGAGATTCTTGGAGACAAGAAGGAGAGAAATCACTACACCAAATCAGGCATTTAGCGACGGTTTTTTTTGCGTTTAGCGGCGGTTCCAAACTGCCACTAGTGTGTTTAGCGGCGGTTATTCAACCGTGTCTAAATAGTGTGTCGCGAAGCATTTAGCGGCGATTTTCAACAACCGCGGGAATTAATGAAAAACTCATTTAGCGGCGGTTTTGGGTGCATTTAGCGGCGGTCTTGTAACCGCCGCTAAATATATATATATATTTATTTGAATAAATTTAGCGACGGTTACAAAACCGCCGCTAAATATATATATTTATTTGAATAAATTTTAGTGGCGGTTAGTAAGTGTTGCTAAATATTTGTCTTGATTTATTTTTTAAAATATTAGAGGCGGTTATTAAGTGTCACTAAATAATTTTTTATTTTCATAATTAAGTGTCGCTAAATGTTTTATAATTACATTATTATATTTTTATAACTATCATTTAATTATATTTCTTCAAAATCTTTATATTCAAATGCGTATTGCAATCACAAATAAAATCTATGTACCCATTTAATTGAAAAAAATCAATTGTAACTAATATTTATCAAATAATAATATTCAATAGTATTAAAAGAAGTAGCTTCTCAGCTTAGATATTTCTTCCATGGTCTTTAACTGTAATGCATTTTCATTCCCTGACAGTTCAAAACATTATTCTTCAAATGCAGATACAGGCAGCCTTTGGTGGATAGACCAACATAATCTACAATCTCAGTCCTTGACATCTTTAAAACCTCTGGTCATATTTATGAAGTTCTGCATTCACTTTCTCCTCATCCCACATAAACCCCTGGTCATATTTATGAAGTTCTGCATTCACTTTCTCCTCATCCCACATAAACCCTTGAATGTATGTTCTACAAGGAAGATTAAACATATTCAATAATTTAGGATCTTTAATCCATTAGTAAGTTGTGTAAGAAGTTTGCTGGTGAAAGCAACAGAGGTAATCACCTGAACCCACTCAAAATAGCTGACAGTAAATCCACCTGAGTTTGCATAGATGTCTGGTAGAATCACAACTCCTTTCTTTGCTAAAATCTGCAGAATACATTACATTATCTTCATTTATCAATGGGTTTGAAATTCTTATTACACCTTGATCCTACACTACCCAAACACAAAACCAATGATATAACAATGGTGAAAACTTAACAGCAAGATTTTTTTTTTTTTAAACAGCAAGATTGAATCAATTTCCTGGGTATGCTATCTTAGCAAAGAGGAAGTAAATCGCAAGAAGTGTATCAACTGGCCTAAAGACCTCCAAATGCTTAAAGCTACACCTCTAACAAAGCAAACCTCTCAACTTATTTATAAATGCATGTACTTCCAATACATGACACTATTTATCATCAATCACGGAATAAACAAACTTGAGAAGGGAAAATTACTCAGAAACAGTTGGAAGACATATATATATATATATATATATATATATATATATATATATATATATATATATATATATATGATGCAAGCAGACACATACATACATCTTAATATGGATGGTTGGTTAATAAATTAAAGTTGCAATACTACCTCAGGAGCCATCCAGGGAAAGCTTCCAACATCAGCAGAAAAATCACCTTCCAGACCCTCCCTACACAGCCCAAAGTCCCCAAGCTTCACACTCTTCTTGCTTTCTGATAGAAAAATATTATCTGCAATCCAATAAGATTAATTAGCTTGATGACTAATAAGCAAAATAGCTAGCAGCAAAAGTTAGGCCCGTAGAAAATTACTTACTGGGCTTCAAGTCGCGATGAATGATGCCATTTTCATGTAAATATGTCATTGCGCGAGAGATTTGTAATGCCATAACATCCTTAGACTTTCTATTTCCAGAAAGCAGATTATTTGCATAATCGAGTGAGTTCTTCTACTCTAGCATACCTACACATCAAATAAAAAACAAATTTCCGTTTGAGTTCAGTTGAAGGGTTAGTGATCTCAAAGAATAAAACAGAAATGAACAAAAAATAAGAAGAAAAAGAGTAAAGCTCTAGGAGAGTAAGCATGTTGACCTGTACAATTTAATCATTATCTGCTCTTTCAATTCCGCTATCAACAACAGTGGTTATTTCATCATTTAGTTCTTCTCTTGTTAACTGCAAATTTTCAATCTCATTTAAAACCACAGGATTTTGGTTTTCACGTGAGATTGAAGTACAATCATATACGCTACTGTCTGCATTTTCACCCATGTCAAAAAAGTCTCTTGGTTTGAAAGGTATTGCAACATTCCAATCTTTCTCCAACTCATTAGTGACATAAAACACCATCTGAGCTTGTTCAGCTAACACATATGGTTCATCATCTATACTATCTCCAACATGTATTGTTCTAGAGAAGTTAACTTCGGTGAAGCCATAATGATCTATTCTTGTCCCTCTTGGAGTAGTCGTATCAGCCCATATACACTTAAATAGTGTAACCACAAATTTGCTGTAGTAATTCAGTTCAATGATGTCAACCAATTTTCCATAATAAGCAACATCTCCAAAAACCCCATGAGTATCACGACTACTTGCAACACTTGGAGTTCCAGCAATAACAAATACTCCACTATTTTGAGACTTCAGTCCTTCTTCTCGGTTCACTGTTCGAAATCTTAAACCATTAATGTTATACGAAGAAAATCTTCTAGCATGAGTAAGTGGACCTCTTGCTAAAAACATAATGTCATCTGGCACTTGCTCTTGATTGTCATTATTTAGGATCTAAAACATAATGATATTGTATTAGTAAATTAATTTTGAAGTAAAATATTGATTTGAGGTGAAATTCTTACTCTCTTTGCAAACCAATTGGAAAAATCTCTATTAACTATTTTTTGAATCTCCGCAGAAGATCTCGTCCGCCTTCTTAGTCGTCTCTTCGTTAAAACTGTAAATTCCCTGTATGTGATAACAACACATTTGTAACAATTGAAATAATATGTTATTTCTCACCAAAATACAAAAGTTTGGATGTTACTTACTCAACGTATTTGTCAACATGTTTGCAATTCATTAGCACATATCGATGTGCTTGTTGTTTCTCTATATCAGTTAGTTGGAAAGTTAAAACACTGCCTACTGGTCGACCAATTTGTTTGAAGATATTGCTTTGAATATTTTCAGCATAAAATGGCACATCATCAACACGCCTAGATCGGTTAAACCTTGTTTCAACCCCTTCTAAATACCTTGAGCAAAATGTAAGACATTCTTCAGCAATATAACCTTCAGCTATTGAACCTTCTGGGTTTGCTCGGTTGCGTACAAAAGACTTTAAATGTCCTAAGTACCTAAATATATAGAAATAAGACATTAGTAGATGCATTTATCGATAATCTAATAAAGAAAACTTTAAATATCCAAAATTTAGTCACCTCTCAATGCTGTACATCCATCGGTATGGAACAGGACCTCCAAGCTTAACCTCATCAACAAGGTGAACAACTAAATGCACCATTACTGTGAAAAATGATGGTGGAAATATCATTTCCATATGGCATAATGTTAGCACAAGTCGACTTTGAAGGTTATCAAGCTCTTTGACATTTAATACTCTACTACATATTTGTCTGAAAAAAGAACCCAATTCTACCAAAACCATACAAACTTGATCTGGTAATAGATTACGTATGGCAATTGGCAATAGATGTTCCATAAGAATGTGACAATCATGACTTTTCAATCCATGTATCTTGCGATTCTTCAAATCAACACATCTTGAAATATTACTTGAGTAACCATCTGGCAGTAATACACTCTTTAGTGTTGCAAGAAATACATCTTTTTCTATATTTGTCATTGTAAAACAACTTGGAGAGTATTTTCCATTTTCATTAGGCCAAAGGTCATCTCTTATACCCATTGACACTAAATCCATTCGAGCATTTAGATTATCTTTTGATCTTGCAGAGTCATTTAGCAAAGTAAACAACACATTGTCAAAAACATTTTTTTCAATATGCATGACATCAAGGTTGTGGCGCAACAAATTGAATTCCCAATAAGGGAGTTGGAAAAATATACTTCTCTTCTTCCATTGTTGCGTATCACCATCTTCAATTCTTCTCACTCGTGATCTTTTCCCCTTCTCAGTCATTTCTAGGTTTTTCCCAAATGTAATATTGATATCTGCAAGCTGATTCAAAACATCTGAACCTGACAACATCTTTGGCGGACTTCTCAAATCTTTGGTTCCATCAAATTTAGAGTTGTGATGTCTATACCGATGAGAAGACCCTAAGAACCGACGATGACCCATAAAACACCACTTCCTACTATGTGGAAGGCGATTTGGCAAAAAATCAAAGTTGCATGAGGGGCATGCTAGCCCTGTATGTGTATTCCACCCAGATAAGTTACCTAGCCCAGGAAAATCACTAATGGTCCACATTAGAGCTGCATGTAGTTTAAAAAACTGACCCTGTGAAGCATCAAATGTTTCTATTCCAAAACTCCACAACTCATTTAACTCTTTAATCAATGGTTGCATGTAAATATCTATATCATTCCCTGGCATCTTTTTCCCAGGAATAATCATAGACAAAATAAATGAGGTTTGTTTCATACATATCCATGGAGGCAAATTATAAGGAATTAAAATCACAGGCCAAGTGCTATGAGTAGAACTTTGATGTCCAAATGGATTGAAACCATCCGCAGCTAACCCAAGTCTAACATTTCGTGGGTCAGCAGCAAATTCTACATGGACTTCATTAAATCGCTTCCATGATTCAGAGTCTCTAGGATGTCGCATCAACCCATCTGTTACTATCCATAGCATGCCATCTCATATACTCAGCAGTTTTAGAAGACATAAACAACCGTTGCAACCTAGGCTTAAGAGGGAAGTAACGCAACACTTTAGAAGGTTTCTTTTTAAACTTGCTACCACAACGCACATCACCACCATTCTTCCCGTTTGGTTGTTTCCATCTTGAAGTATGACATACTTTGCATGTTTCTGCAGCTTTATCATCTCCCCAGTATAGCATGCAATCATTTGGACATGCATGAATGCTAACATAATTAAGACTAAGTCTATTGATGGTTTTTTTTGCCTCATAGAAAGAATCAGGAAGCCTTGCTTGTTCAAAAGCATCTTTTAACAATTCAAAAATCATAGACATTGCTTTATTGCTTATTCCACCCAAGCACTTGATGTGGTACAACTTCAACAAAAATGATAATTTTGAGTACTTGCTACACCCTTCATACAACTCTTGATTTCCATCTTTGAGCAACTCATAAAATATTTTACTGTCTTCACTATCCTCTCTAGGTAATACTCCATCCCCAAGTAGTGTTTGTTGTGATGTTGAAGGTTCATTTATACCATGTGAAATATGTGCAAAAGCATCATGAATGATATTTACTTCAGGATTCTCAATTTGCACATTAGTAGGCACAACATTAGGAGTGCTACTAAAAGTGTCTAAAGATCCCCCTTCACCATGCCAAATCCAATTAACATATCCAGGTACAATCCCATCACAAATTAAATGTTCTTTCACGTCAAATTTATATAACCAATACCTAAATTTACACTTTACACAAGGACACAATATTCTTCCTTCAATACATCTATGCTCAATAGCAAAATCAATTAATTTGTTTACCCCTTCTATATATTCCAAAGTATTTCGCTGCAAATTAACCCAAGATTTATCCATGCATAATCTCTATATGAAGATTTTTCAAACTTTAGTAGTTTAGCATACAAGATCTACAAAGAGAAAGAAAGATGAATTGTCATATGTATAGAATGATGAGACC
The DNA here is from genome assembly GCF_001879475.1 of Ipomoea nil. Taxonomy (NCBI): domain Eukaryota; kingdom Viridiplantae; phylum Streptophyta; class Magnoliopsida; order Solanales; family Convolvulaceae; genus Ipomoea; species Ipomoea nil. The sequence goes on along the minus strand of NW_017619681.1, from coordinate 8,230 downwards.
ACATATATGCATATAGAGAGAGAAAGCGGAGGATATATCGAGAGATTAATTTTAGGAATGCATCCTGCTTTCTAATGTGAATTGCTTTATATGTTGTGTTGTGTTGTTCCAACATTGAGATGTGGGTGAAAAGATGGAAATAACCCAAAAAATAAATTAACTTATAATTTAAGATGGTTAATGAAAACAGCCGATAAAATGGTTACTAGCATTTTATCTTATGATTTAAGTTTTGTTGTTAAAATAGCTGCGGTTAGTATAACTGCCACTAAATAAAGAACATGCAGAGAGAATTTACTTCAAAGAATCACAAATAATTAAAAGGAACAATTGCTGAAAAATGGACTACTAACTTGAACAAGGCAACAGATTCATGCTTATATATATATATAGAATTTTGATGCCAAAAAGGGAAGGAAACTCACTCAAGAATGTATTCAGGTTCATGCATAAAGTTTTTCAACCCTGCTTCAAACACATTACGTGCCACCTGCATGAATACACAAAAATTATAAAATACACAAAGGGGCCAAAACATAAAAAGAACCAAAAAAAAGTTCCAAACCTCATTTAAAACTTAGACACACTAGAATTGAGAATTTGAGGAATTAGTTCACCTTAGCATATATCCTTGTTAAGACAGAATTCAACAGTAATAAAAGAACAGATAATCTTACCATATAACCTTAGTCTGTAGAACAAACACAGATAACTAAAAATGAAAGAGATAAGAAGATAACTTGAGAAGTGGCAATAAAGATGCAATCTTGGATAGCTTTTGTATTCCAAGTCTATAGGCAGTAAAAAACATTAATAACCCCAAAGAAGGAATAATTCAACAGTAAGATTAACAACTATAAGTCTTGTTTAAATCACAATGATACCTGCACTCGAGGCGTTTTTTAATCCTTGCTAGAATAAGATGCAAAGAGTATTAACTGCAAAAGCACACGTACCACAAAAATCAACGCGTTAGCTATGTGTAAAACAGAATAGACATAATTCTTCATATAAGAAGTTTCCTTCTAAAGCAATCTAAGAAAACAATCACCAAGAAACAAAGCAAATTATTATTATTATTTTTACACCCCATGTATAACACTTGATAAGCAAAATATTAAAGTAACTGTAATGTTAGAAAATGACTTTTGTATTCGAACAACATATTAAATAGTTCAGAGTCAGGTCATTTTAAGTAAGAATCAAACTCTACAAATTAAATTAAATATGACTCTAACCGAGTAGAGAGTAGTCTCTAGTATTAACCTATCAAAATTTCATTTTCAATCAAACTGAAAGCAGGGGATGGGTCTAACATTTTTATCCAATAGAATGGCTCATATGTTTATGGTCTACCAAATTAGTATGATAAACAGAAAATGCAAGGCAAGTAGGGAGTTTATTTTCGGCTCATTTCAACTGAAAACATGTTTAATGCTGAACTTTTGTAAAGATAGGAATAGAAAGAGAACTCACCGAGGAATCCTTATGCTTGTGGCTTTTACTTTTATGCTTTTCTCCTGACTTCTCTGAAATGGTATCATCAGTTAGTATGACTATGACATTCAAACCACACAGCACCAATTCATAGGAGAATAATTTAATTTAAGCATACAGATTATATAGAAGAAAAAACACAATTCCAACCAAATTAGCGAGATTGACACTCAAAATTCAAAAACAAATCGGCAGCTCACTGAAATTTCACGCAAAAGGATAGGAATTCATAGAAATTTGATTTACTACAATTCCTACAAAAAATATATAAAAATACATGCCAATATGATTGGCTTAAGCTGTTTTTGTAGAATTGTACAATTCATGCCAAATGCCAACTCTAAATTAAAATTGCAGTTCCTGCAACAAATACAAATGAAAATTTTCTTTATCAAGTACTTTCAAAGCTCTTGGAAAATGTGAGGAACAACACCCTGTAGACAATATGACAAACACCTTGAATGCAATTGCTACAAAAAAACTAATCTGTTAACAATCCTAAATTAGCATAAGAATTCAAGTTCCAATAGAGAGAATCAATCAAATTGCAAAAAACATTCAAAAAGAAATTTAAAATAATCCTCAAAAGATAAAAACTAAATTCATAAATTCTCACACACACTGTTTGAGAACAAAATCAGTGAGAAATTCACAGGAGTCACAAACCTTACAATGACGCCGTGGAGCAAATTAAACAAAGGAGACGCCGACAGGTCGGAGCAGACGGAGGGTCTCTGGCGAGTGGACTGGAATTTTTCCTCCCTTTGCTTCTGCTAAATTAGTGTTCGTTTGTTGTTCTTCTTCCTCGCAGCTGCTCTTCACTCAACGTTGAAAACCCAATATCCTCCGTAAATAATATATATCTATATTAGAAATTAGAAATTACTTTTTTTTAAAATATTTTAGCGGCGGTCATAACCGCCGCAAGTAAATGACACTAACAATTAATTATTTAGATTTCTATTTTTGCTACCAATTAGTTATTTAGGTTTCTTATATTAAATTAACGGCGGTTTCTAAACCGCCTCAAAATAGTCATTTAGAGGCGGTTATGTATAACCGCCACTAAATATATGTCGCTAAATAGTCAGTTTGTTGTAGTGAATCAAGCGCCACAAGTTGTCTTGGAAAGCAAGAAGAAGACTAGGGAGATTTGGGAAAATCGTCTGATTAATTCTTGTACTCTTTTGATGATTTGTAATTCTTTATTTATATTTGCTATGTATAATTTAGTCATGCTTGGCTAAATTCTTTAGAGATTCTTGGGTAAAAGTGTTTATGAACCTATGTGCCTGAGCTCTCAGTTTCTTTAATATATTATTATTTGGGTTTAATACTTGTGTTGCAATCGTGATAATATTGTTTGATGCTTGTAATTAATGGCCATAGTTACTAGCTTCATAGCCATGTTTGTGTCACCAATGGGAGTTGGGGCATAAATTAGGGCACACACGATTGCACCTAATGGTTGGTCCTTGGGAAAGGGGAACTTATTAGGGGAAGTTTATTCTAGATTGTTGCCAATCGGGAGAGGGTAGTAATTAGGAATAATTGAATGCTGATCTTTGATCTTATTGGGTGATTAAGCCATGGGAGTGGAAATTCACTAGGAATAGAGATTACGGGAGTAATTCGATTCCACTTTGCATTCCCACACAAATCTTAATTCCAAACTAAATATTGCAAACGATAATTGGCACTAGGTGATTGAATACTTGAATCCCATGAATCTCAACTTCTCTCTAATTGTTTTCAAAATCCTGAACCTCTGTTTTATTTTATTTATTTTATGCCAATCAATCATCTAAGTAATTGTTAGGATTAGCTCTAATGAATAAGTTAGTAACTAGTGCTTGATACAACCGCTTCCCTGTGGATCGATAACTCGTACTCCGAGAATTATTTGTTTGCAAATATACTACGCATCAGAAACGCAGTTTTCACATCCATTTGTTGCAACTAAAGATTAAAGTGTGCAACTAAAGCCAGAATGATTCGAAGGGAATCTTTCTTTGATACAGGAGAAAAGGTCTCCTTGTAATCAATTCATTCTTTTTGAGTAAATCCTTTAGCAATGAGTCTGGCCTTGTACCTCTCAATGTTACCTAATGAGTCTCTTTTGGTTTTAAATACCCATTTATAGCCAATCGGCTTGGCCCCATTAGGTAACTCAAAAAGGTTCCAAACTCCATTACTCTTCATGGAATTCATTTCATCTTTCATGGCTTCTAACCACAAATCGGACTGTGCACAATTCGTAGCTTGTGAAAACGTTATGGGATCATTTTCAGGTCCAATGTCAGATTCTTGTAGATACGATACATAATAGCTAGGAACTGCTGAACGCCTTACCCGAGTAGACCGTCTTAACGTTGAAACACCAGTACCTTGTGAAGGTTGTGGCGCAACTTCCTCTTCAGGAACTGGATGTAGTTCTTGAATTGGTTCAATTTTGATCTGTGCGGGTTCAGGATCTTGCTGAAAATCCTGAATTGGTTCAACCATTGGCTCAAAGTCTAGCTCAGGAGGTTGCTGTAAGTCCTGAACTTGTTCTTCCAATGGTTGAGTTTCAACAGCTTGTGGAATCTCAACAATGGGTTGCACAACCGCAGTCGGGACTGAAGGCGCATTGCGTATAAGTACAACTCCGTTAGATGACGTTGAAGGGCAAGAGTCAACATGATCAAATAAAGGAACTAAGTCCTTAAATCGATCTCTCCAACTGATCAAGTCATCTTCAAGAAACTTAGCATTTCTTGATTCCACTATCCTAGTCGTATGTTTTGGACAATAAAACATATAACCCTTAGAAGACTGTGCATACCCAATAAAGAAAGCACTTATAGTCCTCGGGTCAAGTTTCATTTCATGTGGGTTATAAATCCTCACCTCAGACGGACAACCCCAAACACGCATATGATGCAAACTCGGTTTCCAACCTTTGAAAAGCTCAAAAGGTGTCTTGGGGACAGCCTTGGTCGGAACCCGGTTTAATATATACGTTACCGTCTTGAGAGCATCGGCCCACAATGATTTTGGAAGTGTGGAGTTGCTCAACATACTCCGCACCATGTCCAAAAGAGTCCGATTCCTTCGTTCAGCAACACCATTTTGATCCGGGGAACCCGGCTAGGTGTATTGGGCAACAATCCCATGCTCTTGAAGGAAATTAGCAAACGGACCCAAAGCTTGTCCATTTTCTGTGTATCTACCATAATATTCACCACCTCTGTCTGACCTAACTATTTGTATTTTCTTCTTGCATTGGTTTTCAACTTCAGCCTTAAAGGTTTTAAAGGCATCCAATGCTTCATACTTATGATGAAGTAAATACACATAGGTAAATCTAGAGAAGTCATCTATAAAGGTAATGAAATATTTCTGACCCTGCATATCCATATCTGGACAGCATATGTCAGTATGAATTATCTCTAACAATGTTGAACTTCTATTGGCACCTTACTTCGACTTGTTAGTATGCTTGCCTTTAATGCAGTCTATACAAGTCTCAAAGTCAGTATAGTCTAGAGTAGAAAGTACTCCATCCTTTAGCAACCTTTTAATGCGATCAAGGGAGATGTCTCCCAATCTCCGATGCCACAACATTGAAGATTTATCGTTAACACTACACCGTTTGGTGCCAGTTTGAACATGTAAGGAATCATAACTTGCATCGTTTTGTAAGTGAAGACAATAAAGACCATTAGACAGTGTACCATTTCCAATACAAGTAGAATTATTAAATAATTTAAAGTACTTGTCTGAAAAATTAAAACTGAATCCCAACGGTACAAGTCTTGAAATGGAAACCAAATTTCGTGAAAAAGTTGGTACATAAAATGTCCTCTCTAAATTCAAAACAAAACCACTGTCTAAAACCAGCCTGCAAGTCCCTACAGCTTCAACCGGCGAGCCCATCTTATTTCCGGAGAAGATGTTTCGCTCATTTGACATCGGTTGTCTCAGATTTTGCATATCCTGTAAAGAATTTGCAATGTGGATTGTTGAACCAAAATCAATCCACCAAGTGTTAGCATTAACGTCTGACATATTGGATTCAAAACAGACAAAGGAAGAGATCATACCTTTTTCAGACATCCACTTTTTAAACTTTGCACAGTCCTTCTTCATATGCCCCTTCTTCTTACAGAAGAAGCATTTCTGCGCTTTCTTAATGTCAGTCTGAGGTGATAATTTTGCCTTCCCTTTAGCTGTAGTGTGGCGCTTGCCAGATCTCTCTTTATGCTTTGCTATTGCAAGCATGACACTCTCCCCTTTAATTCCTGACGTAGTCTCCCTTCTTCTTGCACACACTTATTAATTAGATCATTAATAGTCCATTTCTTGTCATGTGTGTTATAAGCAATTTTGAAGGTGCTATACTCAGGTGGGAGGGTGTTTAGTGCAAAATGCACCACAAATGAGTCTGGCAGCTTAATCTCCAACTTGTCAAGTTGAGCTGCAATATCACTAAGTTGCATAATGTGACTGCGCACACCATCGACAGGAGAATAACGAAGAGAGGTGAACTGCATTATTAAGGTGCTTGCTAGGGATTTGTCAGAAGTTTCAAACTTCTTTTCAATGGCCTCAATACACTCTGTTTTAAGCTTATCAACCGTGCGACGTATATCACTCGGAACTCGAGACTTAATGAACAATATGCACAGGCGATTGGACCGTTCCCACTTATTCCTCAATTAGTGGATGAGTTTTCTGCTTGGAGGAGGTGTTATTTTATGGGTTTCTAAAGATAAAGTTGCCTTTTCAACTATGGCATCTGAATTTCTTACGTTGGTTTTGACATGCAAGAAGTTGATTGAATAAGGAATTTGATTATTTAGATTCCGGTTTGGCCAAAACCGATGTCACCAGTTTTAGTACATTGTGACAACGCTACTACACTGACCAAAGCATATAACAATAAGTTGTAATGGCAAGTTAAGACACATAGGCATGATATATAGCTATGTGCGGGAGCTCCTAAGTAATAGTGTTGTAGCACTGGACTTGGTACAGTCCTAGTTTATTTTAACAGATCCGTTTGCAAGATTCATTGCAAGGGACATGGTTCATCGGAAGGGATATGGAAAGCCTAATTAATTAAATTGCATGTGAAGGAAAGCTCAACTCATGTCTAAGTTATTACGTTAGACCTTGAGTTCAATGTAGATGAGTACTTCATTTTGTGATTTGCAAGCATCAAAAGTTTAAATTAAAAATTGTATCCCAAGAAAAAGTGATGCTTGGTTCTGCATTGTTGTAGGGATGAGTTTTTACTCCTAACTGATCTTTTGAAAAAATGCAAGGTGCAGTGCATGATATAAAAGATTAGCCTCTGTGAGCATGAAGTGTGGCCGCTTCAAACAAGTTTGGGCTTTACTTGGTACGTGTTCATTAATGGATACGGACGCATGGCCTTAATAGTGTCAAGTTATTTTGAGTTGTAGTTACTGTAAAACTTGTGTGTATTATATCTACGTTTATTCAAAGAGACTGCGTGATTCAAGGTTCATCCATCACTGCAATCCGAATTTATGTACCGCATATAATACTACGTGAAAGTTCAATCTCTAAGACTCTTTCATTTATGCATAAGTTTTGGATCTATCTTGGTGTAGTATTAATTTTTTACTATATAAATGGAGGAGGAATGTTGGAAATTTATATAGTAATGGAGATTAATGGTTCAGATGGACTAACCATGAACGCTTAAATAATATTTGGAGTTGTGGAGTTATAAATATTATTTTAGTTTGGTAGAAAGTTAATTGGAGAATGAGTTTGTTGGAAGGCTTTGCCTATTCCGCAACATTGGGGGATTATTCCTCAACATTGGGGGCTATTCCCAACATTGGGGGATTATTCCCAATATAGAGGAATTGTTTATTTCATTGAAAAATGATTGCACAGCACATGAGCTTCTAATTTTCCCAAAACTATTGTCGTTGTAGTGTTGTGTATTCAAGTACGCTTAAAGACAACACACAAATGACAACGATTAAATAAAACCATTGTCTTTTACAAAATAATAATGCGCAAAGACAACGGTTTAAAAAAATCGTTGTCTTTGTAGTGTGGTTTATTTAAGTACACTTAAAGACAACATATCAAAGACAACGATTAAATAAAATCGTTGTCGTTTAAAAAGTAATAATGCGCAAAGGCAATGATTTTAAAAAACCGTTGTCTTTGTAGTGTTGTTTATTCAAGTACACTTAAAGACAACATATCAAAGACAACGGTTAAAAAAAACCGTTGTCTTTGTAGTGTTGTTTATTCATGTACAGTTAAAGACAACATATCAAAGACAACGGTTAAATAAAATTGTTGTCTTTAAAAAAAAAAAACGCACATAGACAACGTTTCTAAAAACCGTTGTCGTTGTAGTGTTGTCTTTTGTCAAACTGCACAAAGGCAAACACACTTATAACAACGGTTAAGTAAAAACCGTTGTCTTTGACAAAAGTGTTGCATCAAAGACAACGGTTTTGGACCAAACTGTTGTCGTTTATACAAAAAGACAACACTTTGTTAAAACTGTTGTCTTTCTAGTGTTGTCTATGTGCATTTTTCTTGTAGTGATGATTTATGTAATTAATATTCTCTTATGATAAATATATCATTTAAGATATATTTTATGGAAGATAAGTTTTTAAAACTGCAGAAAACTTCCATGTAACTTCTCCAACAGTCATATTTTCATTTATAAATACTTTGGAGAAACATCTGA
>NW_017619680.1:0-15415 GCF_001879475.1 Ipomoea nil | reverse complement strand
ATACACAAATAGGCTTTATTGACGCTTCACACTCTGGAGTTCAGTATTTCGTTAATCCAGGTGAAATATTCATTAAACACCGGGATGAACTCCCGGCCTGATGAGCGTGCCGACATGATATTCAAAGCATTGAAATGATTATTAACTCAAATTTTGTTTCATCTATATGGCACAAACATTTTGTTTCATTTTGTGGCTAATACTCTGTGGTTATTTTGTCTTTTATATATTAGGTTATTTTTTATCTTTCTTTATTCCTTCATATTTAAACAGCTTGTAAGTGACTCATTCTGCTGCTAGCTTTATGTATTAATTACTTTGGTAGATTATACGCATCGATATCTTGATCTACGTCGACCACAAATGAGTTCCAACATATTCTTGCGACATAGTGTGGTGAAATTGATGCGAAGGTACTTGGAGGATGAGCATGATTTTGTGGAGGTATTAAATCAGTGATGTCATTTGAATCTCTATATCAATGCATGATGTGATGCTTGATGTTATGGCACACACAGTTTAACTCAAGTACACAACGTAGTCTTTAACACCAATCTGGTTTTGGTACATGCACATATTCGTTAACCTAAGTGCACACGATATTTCGTATACTTGTGCATGCACATATTCGTTGACCTAAGTGCAAATTATGGCACACACAATGTAATCCAAGTGCAAACAGTTCAACCAAAATGCCCATCCTATTCTATCAACCCAAGTGTACACCAACTTGTTTTACGTCTTTTCATCCACACATTCATTATTTACGTTGTGACACACACAGTTTAACCCAAGTGCACAACATAGTCTTTAACATCAGTATGATTTTCATGAATTCATTCTTTCAGTATTTTTACACATCATGGCACACACAGCACAATCCAAGTGCACACCAATATATATGTAATGTTACGTTGGAATAATTCTACAATTTATATCCTTTCAAAAAAAAGAATTCTACAATTTATATAATTAATATAAGAAGACCTGTAAGATTTGAAGCTTCATGTTTAAATCCAAACTCATAAACAATCCTAATTAATTCCAAACTCATAAACAATCCTTCTTTATGTTAGCCACCTAAAATCAAGGAAAATATTACGATTAAATATTTTCTTTTAAGTGGATGATGAGTAAACTGACACCATTATCCCATCTAATTAAATTGTAAATTGATCTTGATCATTAATTTCTAATTTTTTGATAGCTTAGATTGGTTCCTAGGTTCCTACCTAAGGATGGTTCCTACTTGAATCCTCCCCTATATATATATATATATATATATATATATATATATATATATATATATATATATATATATATATATATATAGAAAGGTTCCCGGTGCGGACAGGGACGGAGCCAGAAATTCGATTGAGGGGGCGAAACAGTACAGACGGATTCAGAAAATTTTTCCAGAAAAGGCGAAACATTAAAACAAAAGAGATAATTTAAAAATAAATAAATAAACTACCTAAGAAATATAATTGTAAATATTGTTGGATATGGACGAAAAATAAAACACATCGAAACTTTATAAAATATTCATAACAAAATATGAACATAATTAATAAAATAATTTGAATAGAAAACACATTAAAAATTACACATCTTATTATAGAGTGTGTGTGTGTAATATTAAAAAAGCTATTAAAAAGAATTGTAAAACTATGTTGATGCTAAAATTTTAACCCTTAACCTCATTATTACCAAAGATAGGCTCTACCATCTACTCTAACTCACTTCTTGTTAACATTTTATAGTTTTTTTATACTAATACTAAAACATGTACTATATATACATATATACATACAAATACTATATATATGGTGGGGTGGGGGTGAGGGGGGCAGCCCCCCTGCCCCCCCTCCCTCCGTCCCTGCGTGCGGATGTGCGGTGGATTAATGTACGTGAGATTTGTACTCAATTTGCGTGAGTGTTGTGCTTAATGTGCCTGAGATTTGTACTTAATGTGCGTGAATGTGTAAAATGCAGCAGAAAATATTGATGTCAGCTTCTTCCCCATTCCCAGTAGCCATTTGCCCCCTCCCTGATGATGATGATGCGGAGGCGAGCTATGGTGGTTAAAAATTACGGGAATAATACAACAGAAATCCACACTTAGCTGCTGTGCAAATCTTACTGTGCGTGCGTCATTTATATAAACATTCAACTGCACTGAAGGTAGCTGATAATCCAGAATCCATGGCCAAATTGAGTGAAGAAGTAACAAGAAGCTTGGGCGTTAATGTGCGTGAGTTTCTGTTCTGCTTTTTTCTGAGCTCGTAATTCTGAAATACGCACGCACATTAAGCACAATCTCACGCACATTAAACACAATACTCAGGCACATTAAGTACAAAACTCACGCATATTAACATGACGAACATTAAGTACAAATCTCAAGCACATTGAGTACAAATCTCACGCCACATTAAGTATAAACCTCACGCACATTAATCCACCGCACATCCGCACGGGAAGCAACAAATGCACCTGATCCCTTCCCTATATATATATATATATATATATATATATATATATATATATATATATATATATATATATATATATATATATATATATCCAAAATAGTTTTCCCAAGTAATATAAGTACCATAGTCATAATACACTCTAATCAAATATAATTCCATATATCATAATGGATACGCATTAATATTTGATGCACCGCAATGCTATACACTGGCGGTGAATGAGGAGATGACACATCATTAAAGAATAAAATCAATGTTAATCGGGTCCTTTTTTTGCAAAATATCTAAGACTTGTATTATTTTAGGAAATTCTTTGATTTCTAATTAACAAAATATATCTACTTTCCTAAACATATTTATTATATATTTAATTATCTAATTATTAATAATGATAACAATTCTAAAATCTGTAAAACAATTCACATTCAGTAATCTGTTACTACGTATCACTTATAATAATAATAATAAATTTCTAAATCTGTTATCATTCCTGTAAAATAATTTGACATACATTTAGTATCTAATTATTTCTTCTGTTTTTTTTTAAGAAATTATTTCTAAATTATTATATTTATTACTAAAATTCTTTAATTTTAATTAACAAAAGTCATCTAATTTTCTATATGTATCTTAACTCCTAAATCTATTTAAACTCCTAAACTCCTAAATTTAAATTACACCTTAGTCACTATTAGAAATTGCAACATCTTGTAAGAATATATATTCATCAAACTCCAAATTTTTTGTGTGAGAAGAAAACCCGTCAATCGTTTCTCTTTGTCTGAATCTTTATCAGTATTCTATTAGTAAAGAGTTCTCTTCGTAAGTTTTTTTTTTATATCTATTTTTTATTGTTGAAATTCTGTTGTAAGTTATTGATTATTATTATTATTATTATTATTTTTTTTTTTTGTAATTTGTAAACTCCAAAAAACTATACTTTTGATATAAAGTGGAAAGGTTGAGTTTGTAACTTGATTTATGGGTTTTGGGTCTTCAATTTTAAGAGCATAATATGTATAGTTTTGTTAGTGGCTAAGAATGATGAACAATGTAATGACTATATTTTTCATCTCTCATATGTTTTCTCTTTTTACTGTTTTGGTACTTGGTGACAATAGTCTTTAACCTGAAATATGCTCCTATTCATGGGTTTACTTGTGTTTTAATCCCTTTATATATTTCTTTATAGATTAATAATGGCTACTTTTCATGATAATAAAGACCATAATGTTAGGAATAAAGTGTAATGGTTTTGATATGCCAAATTTGTATTTGTAGATCCCCCAATTTTATTTTATAGGTCTAGTAGAGTCTTAGACCGTGATCGGGAAATTATTTAATTTTGCAAAAGAGAAAAATAGAGGAAGATGGATGAATGGAAGAAGAGGATATCAAGCCGAAAATCAAGAATTTGTCTGGAGAAAATGACAAATTGAAGAAGAAGATGAATGATACAATATTCACGTCGCTACTACTCAAAGAAGATATCCCAGAAGAATTTTCGTGAAGAAAATTAATTTTGGAAGAATGCATGTAATTGACTTGGAGATCAAGCATCTATGGAAAGAAAGAAGTACATCAAATGTGATTGGAGATTTAATCAAAAGCTGTACGAAAGAAGTGGATGATGCTTGATATATTATCCGAAATGGCTCAAGTTCAAAACTCACCATTAACAATTTTACAAGGTAAAATTTGAGAAGTCAAATTAAATTAATCTGATGGAGTTGGGCGGGAAGCAATTTCACTTGGGTGGCAATTGAGATGCAATTGCACTTCTGAGCCAATTTAAAGGAATTGGGAGCTAGTTCGAAGCAATTGAAATTGGGAGTCAGTTTCAGAGAAATTGAAATTGGGAGCCAATTCAAGTTGTAGTATGGGATGCAATTCAAATTGGGGACCAATTAAAAGAAGACATTGAGGAGCAATTGAATTGAGATGAAATCCAATTGCAAGTCAAAGTTAATTGGCCAATTACAAAGGAGAAATTCAATATGGGTGCCAATTACAAGCCAGGAGAAATTCAATTTGGGTGCCAATTACAGCCAATTGAGATTGAGTGTCAATTACAAAGGAGAAATTCAAATTGGGTGGAAGTTCAAAGCCAGTTTGAAGTCTGAGAACATGAGAATGAAGAAGATGAAGCAGAACTTATAGTGAAAAATATTCTCACAAGGAAAATACTAGTCTAACCAGTATGGGATTAAAATAAAGATTATTTTTGAATCCCAAAGATACAAGGACCACTTCAGAGCTGATCAGAGAAGCCATTCTACACCAAAACTGAGACCCAGATATTTCCACTCAACGTAAAACCAGAGGAATATCAGATGAAGTTTGGGAGCTCATTTACATGGAGATGAAGATCTTTCAAACGGCTAGCTTATTTCTTTCTGACATTTTTGCAGAAGATAAGATAAGATCTCTGACATGGGAGCGTCTCTTTCCAACGGACGAATTCTCATCACCAGCTATAAAATGATGAAGATATGAAGACTTGAAAAAAAGTAGTGAAAAAGAGCAGTAGAGCAGAACACAAACTCACGAACAAGAGAGCAGAAAATTCGAATCCATCAAAGGATCGAATAGAGCAATTAAGCTTCAAAGAGCTAAAATTCTAAGAGCTAAAATCTTCAAGTGTGAGAAAAAGAACTCAGAGAGCTTCAAAAGAGAAATATTCTGAGAGTTCTTAAACAGAGCAAAGCAGAGCAAAATATCAAGTGCTTTACTTGATATACTCAAAAAGAGAAAACTCAGAGCTATCAGGAGAAATCTTTCCAGAGTGTTTATCTTCATCAAAGAGACTTGCGCATCATTGAAGATCATCTACAGAGTCTCAGAAGTTGGAAGCAAGACAACACTTGTTTTGGAGCAAAACAAGAGAAGAGAGGAAAGTAGCACGGAGCTGTGAAATCCTGGATTGTCACACGGAGCTGTGAGATCCGAAGCAGCAGTGTCGGAGGCACTGGGCGTGATTGGTGTGGGCTTGGTGATCAAAGCACCAGATCACGGGATACGTTTCTACCGGAGTGTGGAAGACGGGGGAAAGTAACGCGGAGTCGTGAAATCCTGAGATAGTAGCGCGGCGACGTGAAACCCGAAGCAGCAGTGTGGTGTCACTGGGCGTGATTAGTGCGGTCTTTGTGATCAAAGCACTAGATCACGGAAATTCATTGTATCTTGGAACCAAGAAGTGGTAGATATAGTGAATTGGCTCTTGGATAAAAGAGCAAGTGGAGTAGGAGGATTACACCACCTCGCGAACCACTATAATTGTCTTGTGTTCTTTACTGCTTTCTTTACATACCGCTCTTTACATATTTGCTCTCACGAAGATATACTGCTCACACAATCTCACACACACTTTATGTTTAATTATTTCCGCTGTGCACCATACTCTAACAATCTAGTTAAGAGTTTTGGTTTATCTCTGGCTTAGCAATTGTTGTGCTGTGCGAAAAAGTTTGAAAGTCTATTCACCCCCCCCCCTCTAGACTTTCACCTTACCTCTTTTGGGACCAACAATTAGTATCAGATCCTGTAGCCTATTTGAGTCAGTTTGTACCAACCTTTGGTATTTAAACACGTTGCCCAACTGGGTTAACTGTTTTTGACTGCTAGGCTGATCCATTCTACAAAGTGTGTGAATTGGATTAATCTTTCATATCTCACGTAATGATGATGAGAAAGATTTAGCTCAAATCTATTATTCTCTCTTGATAAATTTGATGATTGGAAAGTTCGTATGCAGGTACACTTATCGGCTTTACACGATGAAATGTGGGAAGTTATTTCCACTGGCCCTCTCGAAATATTAAAAGTCAATACGGCGTTTGTTATATCTCCGGATGCTCCACAGTACGTTCAAAAGCCTAAACCGGAATGGACATCGGACGATAGAACACGGAATAATCTTGACAATATTGCCAAGGATATTCTATTCAAAGCCGTAGATGATACAATATTTCCGAAGATCCGAAAGTGTGCTTGTTGGTCCCAAAAGAGGTTAGGTGAAAGTCTAGAGGGGGGAGGGGTGAATAGACTTTCAAACTTTTTCGCACAGCACAACAATTGCTAAGACAGAGATAAACCAAAACTCTTAACTAGATTGTTAGAGTATGGTGCACAGCGGAAATAATAAACATAAAGTGTGTGTGAGATTGTGTGAGCAGTATATCTTCGTGAAGCGAATATGTAAAGAGCGGTATGTAAAGAAAGCAGTAAAGAACACAAGACAATTATAGTGGTTCGCGAGGTGGTGTAATCCTCCTACTCCACTTGCTCTTTTCTCCAAGAGCCAATTCACTATATCTACCACTCCTTGGTTCCAAGATACAATGAATTTCCGTGATCTAGTGCTTTGATCACAAAGCCCGCACTAATCACGCCCAGTGACACCACACTGCTGCTTCGGGTTTCACGTCGCCGCGCTACTATCCCAGGATTTCACGACTCCGCGTTACTTTCCCCCGTCTTCCACACTCCGGTAGAAACGTATCCGTGATCTGGTGCTTTGATCACCAAGCCCACACCAATCACGCCCAGTGCCTCCGACACTGCTGCTTCGGATCTCACAGCTCCGTGTGACAATCCAGGATTTCACAGCTCCGTGCTACTTTCCTCCCTTCTCTTGTTTTGCTCCAAAACAAGTGTTGTCTTGCTTCCAACTTCTGAGACTCTGTAGATGATCTTCAATGATGCGCAGGTCTCTTTGATGAAGATAAACACTCTGAATGATTTCTCTTGACAGCTCTGAGTGTTTTCTCTCTTTGAATATATCAAGTAAAGCACTTGATATTTTTGCTCTGTTTTGCTCTGTTTAAGAACTCTCAGAATATTTTTCTCTTGAAGCTCTCTGAGTTCTTTTTCTCACACTTGAAGATTTTAGCTCTTAGAATTTTAGCTCTCTGCTCTTTTAAGCTTAATTGCTCTATTCGATCCCTTGATGGATTCGAATTTTCTCTCTCTGTTCGTAAGTTCCCTTTTTCCTGATCTTCAAGTCTTCACATCTTCATCATTTTATAGCTGGTAATGAGAATCTGTCCGTTGGAAAGAGACGCTCTCATTTTTGAAATCTTGTATCTTTTGTCAGAGATCTTATCTTATCTTCTGCAAAAATGTCAGAAAGAGATAAGCTAGCCGTTGATGGAGTTTCATCTCCATGTAAATGAGCTCCCAAACTTCATCTGATATCCTCTGGTTTTACGTTGAGTGGAAATATCTGGGTCTCAGTTTTGGTGTAGAATGGCTTCTCTGATCAGCTCTGAAGTGGTCCTTGTATCTTTGGGATTCAAAAATAATCTTTATTTTAATCCCATACTAGTTAGACTAGTATTTTCCTTGTGAGAATATTTTTCACTGTAAGTTCTGCTTCATCTTCTTCATTCTCACGTCTGGGTGTTCTCAGACTTCAAACTGGCTTTGAACTTCCACCCAATTTGAATTTCTCATTGTAATTGACACCCAATTTCAATTGGCTTGTAATTGGCACCCAATTTGAATTTCATTGTAATTTTTCTTGAATTGGGGTAATTGGCTCCCAATTGACTTTCAATTGAATTGGCACCCAATTTGAATTTCTCTCTCCCAATTGACTTTGACTTGCTTGGCTCCCAAATTCTTCTCCTGAATTACTTCTCAATGTTGACTTCGAAATTGACTTCTGAATTTCATCTCAATTCAATTGGTGGAATCTCAATTCAATTGAAATAAAATTGCATGGAATTGGCTCCCAATTTCACTTGAAATGAAAATCTGAATTTCCCATGAATTGGAAAATCTGAATTGCATCCCATGAATTGGCTTTTGAATTGATTCCATTTGAAACTTGCTCCAATTTAATTTCTCTGAAAAATTTCAATTGCTTTGAAACTGGCTCCCAATTTCAATTGCTTCGAACTAGCTCCCAATGCAATTGCATCTCAATTGTCTTTGAAACTGGCTCCAATTTCAATTGTTCGAAACTAGCTCAGTGCATTGCTCAATTGCCACCAGTGAAATTGCTTCCCAATTTCCACTTGTAATTGGCGCCCAAAGCTTAAACTAGCGCCCAATCCATCAGATTAATTTAATTTGACTTCTCAAATTTTACCTTGTAAAATTGTTAATGGTGAGTTTCGAACTTGAGCATTTCGAATTATATATCAAGCATCATCCACTTCGTCCATACAGCTTTTGATTAAATCTCCAATCACATTTGATGTACTTCTTTCTTTCCATAGATGCTTGATCTCCAAGTCAATTTCATGTCATTCTTTCCAAAATTAATTTTCTTCACGAAAATTCTTCTGGGATATCTTCTTTGAGTAGTAGCGACGTGAATATTGTATCATTCATCTTCTTCTTCAATTTGTCATTTTCTCCAGACAAATTCTTGATTTTCGGCTTTTATATCTTCTTCTTCTATTTTCATCCATTTTCCTCTGTTTTTCTCTTTTGATAATTCAATAATTTCCCGATATGGTCTAAGACTCTACTAGACCTATAAATAAAATTGGGGGATCTACAAATACAAATTTGGCATATCAAAACCATTACACTTTATTCCTAACAATTTCCCCCCTTTTGATAATGCCAAAACCTATACTCAGTCATTGGCTTTAAGTCTTCGAAAAATAATCTTTTTGCTCAATTTTATTTGACAAAGCCAAGATGAGTTTAACAAATGGTTTTGTTAGACACAATCAAAGAAAAATTGTGAATTAATTTTTAGACAAGCTCATAAACGCATCTTGAATTATTTTTTATTTTGATCATCATCAATTTTCTTTTTTTTTTTTTTTAATTTTGTCGTGCGTTTGACATATTTCTTGTCTTTTAATTCACGAAAGTCTAATTACATTAAACAAATAAAATTAAAGACTCAAAATAGACCATGGGAAATTATTATTGATATATTTCGAATTTATAGAGAAAAACGCAACAGAGGTTCGAAAATAGAGAATATCAGCTTAAGAGAATTTTCAGATTACCTTCTGGGTTTCTTCACACCAAGTCTTTCTTCAAAATTTCCTTGACATGTTCTCTGAGCTTGAAGAAATCATCTTTGAACTTTGCATTCTGAAATTTCTTTGTAAGCTGTCCGGCCATATAGTGTCCAAAGCTTCTTTGATATTGTTGCCCGGAAGAACTCCGTTTTCCCACCATAAGACACATTCTTCGAAGCTTCTTTCTTCTCCAAGATTCATGCCCATATTTCCGGTGAAATCTCTTAGTTCATACCACATCTCGGTTCTTTTCCTTTTGCCTTCTTCTTCTTTATTCTTTTCCGAGATCCATTGGGCTTGATCGGCTGCAGGCCATTTCTTGATCATGCTTGGTAAATTTTCCTTGGTCCATATTGTTGTCTGAGTGGCGGTACCCTTAGAGCATTCGAACCAGCCACGCTGTTCAGCAACTTTCGATGTACTCGTACCAAGACTAGGATTCGCGAACTGAGCAAAACCAATCTGAGATGGTCCTTGTGAGGATTGTCCGCGGCTTCGGCCTCTACCTTGAGTAGACATTACTGGCTGTTGTTGACTTCCAAGAATAAATTCTTGTTGTTGCAAAGCCAAGTGACTGAGAATTTCTTCCCCCCTTTTGGCGTTATCAACCAAAAATGCAAGGGTCTTAAAATCTCGGTCTTGGTTTGCCTTCACAGTTTCAACACTGTTGTGCGTTTCAATGGAAACGGTTTGCACGTTGTCAAGCTTGTTTGTTGTAACTGCGAGTTCAGCTTCAAAGTTTGTTGATTCGGCTTTCTTGATCTTGAATCGCCTTGATTTGTCGCAAGTGACGTTCGTTGTGAATCTTTTCAGCTGCTTCACGTTCCTTCTTCATGAGCTGAATGACTTCAAGTAAGCCTTTCGTCACTTCTCCTTTCAGAATTCTTTCTGCTTTGTCAATCTGAGTCTTCAAAGAATTTTGATGCTCCATTAATTCTTTCAGATTGACTCGGGTATCCGTGTGTTGTTGTTCTAGCATTTGGTTTTGTTCAACCAATTTTTCTCCAATAGTTTGACAAACAACATCACTGGATTCGGCCACTTTGGCAAATAAGGATGAAAATATGTTATCTTCTTGTTCATTCATCTGCACAAAGTTTTGAGGGGATCCGAATGGACTTTTATTCGGATCTGTGAGAATAACTGTGTCAATAAGTTGCATCCCTTCTTCTTCAGGTGATTCGGCTTCTTGATTGAGATCACCAATTTCTTCTTCTAAGACCTCTGTTCTCGTGTAGTTCTCTGTAAATAAATCTTCATTTTCTAGAACAGGGTCCATGGTAGGCATGGTAGACTCGGTATGGTGTACCGGCAATACACTGGATAAATCCTCTGTGATTTGCAGTCTATTCTCAGTAGCAACTTCTACTGCAACTTCCACTGGTATATCTCTTCTTCTTTCTTCTGACACTTGTTTTTCATTGGCTCCCACAAGTTGTTCATTGCACTCCAGATTCACATTAATTGGTGTGGGGGTCAAATCAGATATCAATAAAGAAGCATCATGGACTTTCACAGGTATGTCCATATGATTTTCAGTGCTTATGATTGGTACATCAATGAGTGCCGTCCCTTCAGTTCTTTCATCAAAAATTCATTATCCACAAGAGATGTGTTACCTGGATAATGATGTGTGTCATAACTGACCTTTGTAGAGCTAACTGAAGTGAAATTTCATTCTGTCTCTCTTGTTCGGCTAAACGGTCTTGAGCCGTACTGCCTCCTTTTATTGGTGCTTTTCCTTTTTGTCTGGCTGCCTTCTCGTGTAGCTTCATGTGATACACTTGATTTAAATCCATGTTGAGTGCATCTAGCATCACGTTCGTTCCACACCATTCCAAGGAAAAATCTTCACTCCGTATCAAATCTGGGGTGATTTTTGACATGAAAGAATGATATCTTTCAAGTTTCCATTCTCTCCAAGTTTGCACCATTATCAATTCTTTCAACAGCTCCGGATCATCTTGAATGAGCGCTGAGTCAAAAACTAAAGGTCCTGCACTTCCTTCGGCTGCCAGATTGACTTGAGAGTCTTCTTTGTAGATCATTTGAAATTTGCACATCAACTCCTGCAAATTCCATTCTTGTAGTATCATCAACTCCTTCGGCCAACACAGTTTGGTTCGGCATATTTGATCGGAACAACTGCCATAGCCGTACTGATGGCTTCTTGATCTCTTCCTGATCTATTGCTTGATCCCATTTGATTAGCTTGAGGTTGAGATTGCTTTGCTGTTTCTCTCGGTCTGGAACTTCTGAGGTGTTTTTGAACTTGTAGAACTCCCACCTTCTTGTCCTCTTCTCTGGCTTGACCTTTTTCCAAAAGTTAGGACTGAATTTTCTGAAGAGAGCTCTGTAAATTCCAATATTTTTGTGTTTTCTCATTGGAATTGTCTTCTTCCTTAGCAGTTCTCCAATGATGAGACCATATCCAACATTTTGATAGAATCGGTCTACTACAGCGGGTTTCTTCATTGGTTTGGCAGCATGAACAAAAATAACCATCTTCCTGTAGATATAATTTTGCCCATTTGAATTTTATTCCTTTCATGATTCCGTCCATCAGGCACACTGTTGACGCGGTCAAATCTTCAGTACTTCCCAGTTTGTGTTCAAGAATCTTGTAAAATCATGTCCACCAACATCTCATATTCAAACTTCAATACATTCTTATGAGCGGATAACATCAGAGAAAATTGGAGCCGTAGGACCGCGAATCTCATTCCAAAAATTTTGAACAACATAGCTGATGAGATTCTGGCATTATCTGAGATTCAGGAAAGTTGAAGCACTTGTGTATGTCATCTTCAGTGATCGAAACTTCTGATCCTCCAACTCTAGATTTTATCGAGTCCTTTTCAAACGACTGCATGTAGATAAAATTCGGCTACATCTTCTTCAAAGGTTCCAAAGTAGTTGTAGGTGAAGAAATCAAACAGTCCACAGTCTTTTAAAGCTTGAAGAATTTTCTCGGCCGTGTCCTTGTTGGTAGAACCTAGTCTGAAAAACTCAGGATTGAGAACCATCCCATTCGTCACTTGTTGCGAGAGGGGCAGAAATAGGATTAATTTGCTTTCTTCCAGATTGGGCCATGATGATCAGATCGATTGATCGAGGAGAGATGATTTGAGAGAGAGTTTTCTGATATTCTGAAGGTCTTGAAAGAGTTTTTGAGATAAAAGTGAGGGGTTTATATGAGGAAGATGACTCGAAGGGATTTTTTCGAATTTAAGAGAAAAGATGAGACTTCTCAATTGTACCCTTTGGTTGAGGTGTGTCGATTGGGTGAGTTTAGGGTAGATGAGTCATCTGATAGAGGTGTTACGAGGAAAGAGAAAATGTCATCATGAGCAGACAAGAGCATTTAATGCTCACACCTCTTTAGAATACCCAATGCACGTAAGGTGTAGAGGGTGGAGATTTGAAGAGACACTTAGGAAGGATTTGGGTTCTGATCTCTTGAGATTTGTTTGTGGGGGATCGATTAAGAGAGTGGATTTCTGACAGGCGAGATGAGGGTGTCGATTTGAGAAAGAGAGGGTAAATCTGTTTGGAAAGATTTGATTTAGGAGAGGATTATGGGGGAGGTTTAGGTTGGGTGGAGGTTTAGAAAGGTAGGAGTTTATGGGTGGAGGTTTGATGCCCAATTAAACTCTAATTTTCCTCCTTTATCTCCTGATTTCCTTCTCAAATTCGTGTACCACAAACATAATATCACTCAAACATCTCGTTAGTAGCAAAAATTACTCCACAAATAATTAATCACACATACCAAAATATTAAACACATATACACGGCATTCCTAATTAAAATACATAATTTGGAAATAAACACAATTAACACACATATTCCTAATTTATAATTAGAAACAACTTTATATAAACATATTAATCAGATTCCAAAATATTTTAGAAACTAACAAAAAATACTAATTTCTAGATTTCTAAAACATTTTATAGCAATTTATATCACATATACTGCATATATACGAAACACACATACAAATAACAATTAAATCACATTTTGCACATAGCACATATATATTAACAAATAATCATGGTAAATCATTTTTAGAGCAAATTGTTCATGCAAACAAGTTAGTTAATTTACAGAAACATGAACACATACTCAAAAACTGATTAACACTTTAAAACATGCAATTTTATACAAATTATCAATAAATCACGAATTGCACATTTTATCAAATTAATTTGCATGGCATATGATCTCACGTTAAATAACACATGCAAATACACAAATAAATTCTAACACATATTGCAATTTTATCACATAAATATTTCGAATAAAAACATGCATAGAAACACATAAAACAATTTATCCACGTAAACAATTAATTTTGAGCACAAGTATCAATTTAAATAGAGAGATTAAGTTCAGTGATACTTAGCTCATTTCGATCATTCCCAACTCGTGCCTTAAGGTAGAAAATCTCGTTTCGCATAAAGGCTTCGTGAGAATATCAGCAACTTGGTTTTCCGTAGGGATATATTCGATCTTCAGATTTTTCTTTTCAACGTGATCCCTTATAAAATGATGTCGAATGTCGATGTGTTTGGTTCTTGAGTGAAGCACCGGATTGTGAGTGATAGCGATTGCACTAGTATTATCACAATAAATACTAACGTCATCACAATTAACTCCGTAATCCTTCAATTGTTGCTTCATCCACAAAATTTGCGCACAACAACTTCCTGCAGCAATATATTCGGCCTCGGCGGTACTAGTTGCGATGGAATTTTGCTTTTTGCTGAACCAAGAAACAAGCCTTCCCCCAAGAACTGGCATGTCCCGGAAGTGCTTTTTCTGTCTATTTTGCAACCTGCAAAATCCGCATCTGAAAAACCTGTTAGAGTAAAATCTGTACCTTTTGGATACCACAATCCAACATTGATTGTGCCTTTCAGATATCGTATGATCTTCTTTGTTGCGGTGAGGTGGCTTTCTTTTGGATTTGCTTGGAATCTTGCACACACTCCACAGCATAAGAAATGTCCGGCCTGCTTGCAGTAAGATATAGAAGTGAACCAATCATTCCTCTATATTTTGTTTGATCGACATCTTTTCCATCTTCATCTTTGTCTAGCCTTGTTGATGTGCTCATTGGAATTTTGATCGATGATTTTCCATCAAGGCCAAACTTCTTTATCAAGTCGCGGGTGTACTTTGCTTGATTGATGAATACTCCTTCTTTCAGTTGTTTGACTTGTAAGCCAAGAAGTAATTCAATTCACCCATCATGCTCATTTCGAATTTATTCTGCATAAGCTTCGAAAATTTCTCACACAAAGAATTGTTAGTGCTTCCAAAATAATATCATCAACATATATTTGCACTAATAAAATATGATCACCATCTTGAATTCTAATAAAGTTTTGTCAACAAGGCCTT
Source organism: Ipomoea nil (assembly GCF_001879475.1). Classification (NCBI taxonomy): domain Eukaryota; kingdom Viridiplantae; phylum Streptophyta; class Magnoliopsida; order Solanales; family Convolvulaceae; genus Ipomoea; species Ipomoea nil. Next base: position 522 of record NW_017619680.1, on the reverse strand, counting down.
GGTGAATCCACAGCTTATCAAGAACATTGACAAAGTATCATACCAAGCTCGAGGTGCTTGTTTCAACCCATACAATGCCTTTTTAAGTTTGTAGACTTTATCACCTTCGCCTTTTACCTCAAAACCTGGGGTTGTTCGACATAAACTTCTTCTTCGAGTAGACCATTCAAGAATGCGCTTTTCACGTCCATTTGATAAACAGTGAAATCTTTGTGTGCGGCGTAGGCTAGGAAAATTCTGATTGCTTCAAGTCGAGCCACCGGTGCAAAAGTTTCATCAAAATCAATTCCTTCTTCTTGAGAGTATCCTTTTGCAACGAGCCTTGCTTTATTCCTAACAATCACGCCTTCTTCGTTTGCTTTGTTCCGGAAGACCCATTTGGTTCCTACAACATTGTGGTTCGCCGGTCTTGGAACAAGTTCCCAAACATCATTTCTTTTGAATTGATCGAGCTCCTCTTGCATAGCATTTATCCAATCGGATCATTGAGAGCTTCGTCAATTTCTTTTGGTTCAATCTGAG
>NW_017619679.1:1584564-1641957 GCF_001879475.1 Ipomoea nil | reverse complement strand
TCCAGATGCAGCAGGACATGGAAGTATCAATGTGCCAGGGGTTGATGCTAATAATTTTGAAATAAAACGGCTATAATTCAGATGGCTGCTTCGGATCCTTTTGGTGGGTCACCAACAGAAGACCCTAATGCTCACATTGCAAAATTTCTGATTTGCAGCACTTTCAAAATTAATGGAGTCCCGGGAGATGCTATCAAGCTTCGCCTCTTTCCATTCACTGTAAGGGATAAAGCTAACAGTTGGCTTGCCTCTTATCCGGCGAACTATTTGAAACTTGGGACCAGTTGCACAGAGAGTTCCTTAAGAGATTTTTTCCCATATCTAAGACTCAGAAAATGAGGAGATCTATTCAGAATTTCAGACAGTTAACTGGTGAGTCTTTGGCAGAGTCATGGGAGAGATTCAAAGAGATGAGGATACAATGTCCTCATCACGGTATTCAGAATTGGGATTTAATGATGGCTTTCTATGAGGGATTACTGGACAATTCAAAAATCCTAGTCGATGCTTCATCGGGAGGATCATTTACAATCCTAGAGCCAGATCAAGCTGAAGAATTGTTGGAAAAAGGTTGCGATGAATGGGACGACTTGGTATTCAGAGAGATCTCCCCAGAAGTTGATAGGAGGCGTGACTGAAGTTGATCAGATATCCGCTCTATCAGCTAAGTTTGGACAATGTAGCCACTTTAGTTCAACAGTTGGCCCAGATTACTATCAAGAATCAAGCTTTAGGTAATGTTTCTAAAGCTTCTACTCCTCCAAGACCTGTAATGATGTGTGAGTTGTGTGGAGGGAGAGCACAATTCAGAGGAGTGTCTCAGTGTTGATTCTCAAGCTACAATGGAACAAGTTGATGTGGTAGGGTATGGTAGTATACAACCGGCATTCCAACAACGAGGAACCTACAATCCAAATGCATCGAGGAATCATCCTGGTTTCTCTTGGGGTAATCCAGCTGGGGCGGCTAATCCCCAGTACTTAAATAGTAGAAGTCAACCACCAGGATTTCAGGGGCAGCAAAATTTTAGAGGAAATCATCCACCACAATTCAGGCAGAACCAAGGATATCAAGTTCCAGTAAATCAATCCAAGCCTAATGTGGAAACACCGGTCCCGTCGAATATGGAATTATTGTTGGAAAAATTGGTTAAAGGTCAGTTAGAGATTACAGAAAGGTTGGATCGGATGGATACTCGCCAAAATATGGTTGAAAATCAGCTAGCAAATCAACCATCTATATCAAGTACTAAAGTCACAGGTAAGTTGCCAGCTATGCCCAAACAACCAAGAGAACACATGAACGCCGTCACCACTAGGAGTGGGAAGCAATTATTGGACCCACCATATCCTAATGGGGAACAAGTTGTCAGGAAGAATCTAGAAGATGAAAATGAGAAAGTGAATGAGGGTGTTATTGCTCAAGATAAGGAAGATGAGATACAAGAAATTGAACCCGTAAAGAAGCATACACCACCTCTACCCTTCCCACAAAAATTCCAGAAATCTAGGGAAGAGGAAAGAAGAGCAAACTTCTACAGTTTGATCAAGCAATTGGATATCACCATTCCTTTTATTGATGCAGTGACCGAGATTCCCTCGTATGCTAAGTTTTTGAAAGAGATTTTATCCAACAAGAGGAGAGCTGAGAATCGTGAGACAGTAGCAGTAAGTGAAGAATGTAGTGCTTTAATTCAAAACAAGCTTCCTCCAAAACTTAGGGATCCTGGGAGTTTCTCTATCCCTTGTGTTATTGGAGGATCACTTGTTCAAAAAGCTTTATGCGATTTAGGGGCAAGTGTGAGTTTGATGCCTTATTCTTTGTGTCAAAAGCTGCAACTTGGAGAGCCAAAACCTACATCCATAACTCTTCAGTTGGCAGACAGATCAGTGAAATATCCTATCGGAATTCTGGAGGATGTGCCAGTGAAGATTGACAAATTTTACATTCCGGGAGACTTCGTGGTTTTAGAGATGGAAGAAGATGCTAAAATTCCTATTATCCTTGGGAGGCCATTCTTGGCAACCGCTGGAGCTATAATCAACGTCAAGAAAGGAACCTTAGTTCTTGAGATTGGAGAAGATAAAGTTGAATTTAATGTTTTTGAATTGGCTAACAAATCTTCTTGTCTTGATTCTTGCTTTTATGTAGACGAAATCGACTCATGTGTTGCAACTTATGAGAGGGGTAAATGGATCTCCAATGACCCTTTACAACTCGAAGGTGAAGATTCTACAAAGAGTGAATGCTTGGAGGATTGTACGAATGATGAGGAATCACAGGAATTGCCACTAATATTCCTTGCCTGTAACCTCGAGGAAAAGGAACCACCACAGGTAGAATTAAAACCTTTACCAACAAACTTGAGGTATGCTTATCTTGGTCCAAATTCTACTTACCCAGTGATTGTAAGTGCTCATTTGAAAGATGATGAAACGGAAAAATTATTAAATGTGTTAAGAAAACATAAGAGAATCATTGGATACACTATTGATGATATTGTTGGAATTAGTGCTTCCTACTGCATGCACAGGATTAACTTAGAGGATGGGCGTAGACCCAGTGTTGAGCACCAACGTAGGTTAAATCCTACGATGCAGGAGGTTGTGAAGAAAGAGATCCTAAAATTGTTGAAGGCTGGCATCATTTATCCTGTTCCTGACAGTAAGTGGGTCAGCCCTATTCACGTGGTCCCAAAGAAAGGGGGGACAACTGTAGTCCGCAATGAGAAAAATGAGCTCATTCCTACCAGGTTAGTCACTGGGTGGAGGATGTGTACGGACTACAGAAAGTTGAACGATGCCACCAGGAAGGATCATTTTCCTCTTCCGTTTGTTGATCAGTTGATTGAAAGGATGGCTAAGTACTCTTACTTTTGCTTTCTTGATGGTTTTTCGGGGTTCTTTCAGATCCCAATCCACCCTGATGACCAAGAGATGACTACGTTTACATGTCCCTATGGCACCTTTGCATATCGAAGGATTCCATTTGGGTTATGTAATGCACCAGCTACATTTCAAAGGTGCATGTTAGCCATTTTTTCCGATTTAGTTGAGAAGACTATGGAAGTTTTCATGGATGATTTTTCTGTATATGGTTCTTCTTTTGATAATTGTCTTGATAATTTGGATGAGGCATTAAGAAAGTGTCAAGAAGCAAACCTTGTTCTAAATTGGGAAAAATGTCACTTTATGGTATAACAAGGGATTGTTCTTGGACACAAGATATCAGAAAAAGGCATTGAAGTTGACCCGGCCAAGGTGGAAGTCATAGAGAAATTTCCACCACCTGTTTCAGTAAAGGGAATAAGGAGTTTTCTTGGCCATGCAGGGTTCTACAGGAGATTTATCAAGGACTTTTCAAAAATCTCTAAACCTTTAACTCAATTGCTTTTAAAAGATGCTAACTTTGTTTTTGATGATGCTTGCCTTGAAGCTTTCTACAGATTGAAGAAGGTATTGACAACAACACCCATAATGTCACCGCCAGATTGGAACTTACCATTTGAGATTATGTGCGATGCTAGTGACTATGCTGTAGGGGCCGTCCTTTGTCAAAAGAAGGGCAAGTGCCTACACCCAATTTACTATGCAAGCCGTACTCTTGATGCGGCACAGGTTAATTATGCCACAACAGAAAAGGAGATGCTGGCTGTGATTTTTGCTGTTGATAAATTTCGATCCTACCTGAACGGATACAAGGTCATTGTCCATACCGATCACTCAGCATTGAAGTACTTGATGAGCAAAAAGGAATCCAAGCCAAGACTGATGAGGTGGACCCTTCTGCTTCAAGAGTTTGACTTGGAAATCGTAGACAAAAAGGGAACAGAAAATCTTGTAGCTGATCATTTGTCCCGATTAGAGAACCAAAACGAAGTGGCTGAAGGAGAAAAGATTCCAATCAATGATTACTTCGTGGGAGAGCAACTGATGGCTCTTCGTGCTTTTATGCCCTGGTATTCAGATTTGGTAAATTATGTGGTTTGCCAACAATTTCCACCAAATGCTTCTAGGTCGTTGAAGAAGAAACTACAAACTGATGCAAAATTCTATCTTTGGGATGAACCGTTTCTATACAAGAGATGTGCAGATGGAATATTAAGAAGATGCTTGCCCGAAGACGAGGTAGAATGTGTCTTAAAGCATTGTCATTCATCACCTTATGGAGGGCATTTTGGACCTTCTCGAACCGCGCAAAAGGTTTTACAGTCAGGATTTTATTGGCCCAGTATATTCAAAGATTCACATTCTCTCGTAGCTCGTTGTGATAAGTGCCAAAGAGTGGGCACGGTGGGAAGGAGAAACGAGATGCCTCAACAAAGTATTCTTGAAGTGGAACTATTTGATGTCTGGGGTTTGGATTTCATGGGTCCATTCCCCAAGTCTTTTGGTAATGAATACATCCTAGTGGCAGTGGATTATGTCTCCAAATGGGTTGAAGCCATTGCTTGTCCTACTAATGATTCCAAGGTTGTCATCAAGTTCATCAAGAAGAATATTTTTGCAAGGTTTGGGGTACCAAGAGCTTTGATCACTGATAATGGGACACATTTTTGCAACAAAGCGTTGGGGAAAGTTCTTGAGAAGTATGGAATTCATCACAGACTCTCCACACCATACCATCCCCAAGCCAATGGTCAAGTGGAACTGTCAAACCGAGAAATCAAATCCATTCTTGAGAAGGTGCTCAATCCGTCTCGAAAAGATTGGTCCACAAAGCTTGATGATGCATTGTGGGCGTATAGGACCGCTTTCAAGAATCCTATTGGAACTTCACCTTTCAGACTTGTTTATGGGAAACCTTGTCACTTGCCCGTGGAGTTAGAACACAAAACCCATTGGGCAGTCACGACGCTCAACATGGATTTGCAACTCGCAGGTGAGAAGAGGCTACATCAACTAAACGAACTTGACGAATTCAGGCTCGAAGCCTATGACAATGCGAAAATCTACAAGGAGAAGACCAAGAGGTGGCATGACAAGCACATTCTAAAGAGAGAATTTGTCCCAGGAGACGACGTCCTTCTATTCAATTCAAGGATGAAATTATTCCCAGGAAAATTAAAATCCAAGTGGACTGGGCCACACAAAGTGATTAAGGTACATCCATCGGGTGCCGTGGTGCTTCAAGGAACACAAGATGAATTCACGGTCAATGGGCAAAGGTTGAAGCACTACTATTCACCCGAGGAACCTAAGGTCAATGTGATACATTGCCTTCATCTCCCGACTTACATGTGACACCTGAAATGAGGTACAGTCGAGCTAGCGAAGTTAAACTTAGCGCTCCATGGGAGGCACCCCATGTTATCCTTTAATTTATCGCATTTTTATTTCTTGCTAATTATTTAGTTCTAGTTTGTTTTACAAAATTTGAGTGTTTTTTCTGGTTTCTGTGGCAAACAGCGGTATAGGGGTTGTTTTCGGCTAAGTAAAAAGGCCAAAAATCGACCTAGGCGAAAAATTCCATACTGGAATATGGAATTTTTCGACGCGTCGAGCCCAAGGCTCGACGCGTCAAGCTCCCACTGATTCGAAGGGATAGCCTACTGGAAATTTTCGACGCGTCGAGCCCATTCCTCGACGCGTCGAAACCAACGCGCCTCGAAAACTAGCCTACTGGAAATTTTCGACGCGTCGAGCCCATTCCTCGACGCGTCGAAACCATCGCGTCTCGAAAATTTTCCTACTGGAAATTTTCGACGCGTCGAGACGCGACAGAACGGATCTGTTAAATCGCGACCGGCGGTCCGTTTTTCTCCCCAAACTCATAATTTTCTCTCAATCTCTCACTCGCCCAAGATACCCCAGGTCTGAATCCTCTGGTTCTCCTCTCCATTCACTTCCTAAAGCTGCAAGGTAACAATAATCACTCTTTTCTACTTTCAATTTCTTGATTTGGAGGTGCATTTTTGCTCTATTCTTGGGTAGGCGCCCTACCCACGAATTTTTCCCCTGATTTTGAATTTTTGGTAGATAAATTGCCCATTGTTGATTACTAATGATTGATTGTTGCTATATACATGTTGTAATTGCTACATTAGAAACCATTGCACTCACATTTTGATTTAATTTTCTAAATTTCTTCGTTGGTTGTTTAAGCTCTATTTCACTTTGTTTTGATAGTTTTAATTCCTTATTTTAGTCTATGATGATTGTAGACCTTGCTTCTGATGATGGGTACCCTTGTTTTGTTGTGTGGTGAACTTGTGGGATGAATTTGATATGTCAATTTTACATAAACCTAGTGTTAAAGTTCATGCCCACAAGGTGTTTGATTAAATGCCCAAGTGAAGTTTGTGCCCTTGATTGAAAAGTTTGAAATCCTTAGACTCACTTTTGATATTTTGGCTATAAATTCTAGATCAAGTACTTGAAAGTTTTGTTTTATTTTTGAATTTTGTAGGTTTTTCCTATGGCACCAAGAGCCCGTCAACCATCCAAACGGCCAAGAACCGAATCTTCGAAAGTCCGGGAACAACCACAACATGCTGCACAATATGAACGTTTTGTAACAGACGCAGCGGCTCAACGGTACCATCAGTTGATGTCTGCCCGGCCCGTTCTGAAAGAACGTGGCGCACATATAGTGGTCCCGGAAGCGTGGAATTGGGCACCCCGATTCCTTGCTCAACCAGGAGATGCATTTACCAATCTGGTGAGGGAATTCTATGCGAATGCAAAGGATGGCCTCGAAACCAATGTTTGTATTGTCCGGGGCGTTCCGGTCGACTTCTCGGCGGAAGCCATTAATGAGTACTACGGTACGTGTAATTACATGGGCGATGATTACTTTAATTGAGATATGGGTCGTGGCCACATGGACCAAGATTGGCTGAACCGTATTGCACAATTCTTCCACCCGAAGGCCGAATGGAATATCAGGGGGGGTGTAGCCTCCCACATGGACTACAAGTATTTTAAGACTGCTGACAAGGGAATCTTGGACTTCATCAAAGCGAAGCTTGTCCTAAATTCTCACAAGGGGACTGTCCGAAAAGACTTAGTGCTCCTTACCTACTGCATCCGGCAACGCAAGACTATTGACATTGGCCATATCATCAACGGCAATATCCGCGAAGCTGCTGATGCGAAGGGTCGATTCTACCTCGGCCACTCCTACCTCATTACGCATCTTTGCCAGCTGGCTGGGGTTCCTATTGATGAATCCCAGGAGGTCAAGTTAGCTCCACAAGCCTTCATATCTGAGCATTACCTAGAGAAACGCTACAAGACCGGTCAGCAATTCGGGGAAGAGGAAGACGATGAAGATGATGAAGGGGGCGATGATGCGATTGCCCCACAGATGGCTGCACCTGCACCTGCCCCTGCACCTGCCTTCCCTCATGATTGGCAGGATTTCATGCGCAGAACTGATGAGGTGAACTGGTTCATGGGCACCTCCATACACCAGCAGAATCAGGCCCATCTCGGCTTCCAGCCGAACTTTCCACCACCACCGCCTTGGCTGCAAGATCCTCAGTACATCCCGGACTTCTATCGGGGATACTATCCACCACCACCACCTCCAGATACCGACCAGTAGAAGGTTCTACGGCAATACTCCAACTCCTTTTCCTTCACTTAATTTATTACATTGGGGACAATGTAATTCTCTAAGTATGAGGGGGAAGGATTGAAGTATTTCCTTTCCTTTCCTTAGTCTTTGCACTTTAATTTTATTTATTTCCTTTCCTTTCCTTAGTCTTTGCACTTTAATTTTATTTAGTCTGATCTCGTATTCCATTTCGTTCCCTTCACTTGAATTCTTGCTTGAATGACTCATGTGCCTTTATTTCCATTAAACTGTTGGTCTTGATACTTAATTGCTCTCGCTCTCTCGTGTCGGGTAGTGGTTTGTTTTGGTGGAACTTGTTGCATCTCATTATGCCATGGATGAAATCAAAGTGTAACACTTCAATGATTTATTTTCCTTGTTAATATACTTGTCACCCACTCATAATCGGACTAATTTCTTAATCTAGTGGTTAGTGCGTGTGCTAGTGAAAGTTTATGTGGAATTCCGACAATTAGTTGGCTTACGAAAGCTTGTCTCATTACTCCTCAGGTTTAGTCTAATTTTCGCATATATTGAAATGATTTAGGCCATTCTTTGTAGCTCATAGCCTTTAAACCTGTCCCTACGTATGTGTTATCCTTTGTGTCCCCTTTGAGCCTTTTATTTTCCTTATAATAAGTGCTAAGCACTTATTACCTCTTCGTGATTATATTTTTTCTTTGAATTACCCCCATATTATAACCTATAGCCCTTGGCCAAATATTATCCTTCCACCCTTTCAGAGAATGTAACTTTTGTCTTTAGAAATAAATCTTATAGAAGAGAATTCTTCTTAGGAGCTTACCTTAAGAGCAACTCGGTTATTACTTGCTTGAATAAACCCATTCTTTTCTCATTCAGTTTGCAGTACTGTTTAAAAAAAAAAAAAAAAAAAGCTATTATGGTCTTTCTTCATCCCAAATAAACTCAAATCCAATGTTGATTGAGTAAAATCCTTATATCAATCCCCTTATCTTTCAGAGCTATTATGGTCTTGATAAGTTGCCTTTTTGCTCCCTTATTCATCATTCGTATTTCTATTCTAAAGATTTAAAGCTATAGATAATTGTATCATTCTCTCCCTTTGTTACCATTCCTTACCTTTTTTTCCTATAAACCGTGACCCTTAGCCCCATTACAAGCTTAATAAAGACCTATTTGATCTTTACATGCAATGTTAGTTCTATTCAGGAGGAGTAGGAAGGGCAAGCCTAGGATGTTTTTCTGATGTCGTGTTTTGCATAAACCTAACTGAGTACGTGTGCACACTAGATTTCTCACTACTAACAATCTGGGTGCTTGTATGTTGGCTTGGGAGTAGAAAGCGGGTGCCAAGCAGAGATGATTCTGGAAGCATGTGTCCTGCAGTGAGTTGGCTTGTGGTTTGCTAAGTTGTGCACGAGAAATTGGGAGCGATCCTTGTGTTTTGACCTGCGGTTTGATTCAGTGTTTTGCTTGAGGACAAGCAAAGTCTTAAGTGTGAGGGGGTGATGTTATCACATCTGTGCATGTTTTTATAGCTTTTCTGATTCATTTTAGAAACAAAGTTATTGAATCATGTCCATTTATTACTTGTTTTCTTTGATTTCTCGTTAGATTATGTTTTTACACTTGTTTTGAATGCCTTACGGTGTTCGGTAGTGTTTTTCTTCACCATTACAGGGTGAGCGTGAGAGCAAGGGAAGAATTTCAAGCACGAAATGATCAAAAGAGGAAGAAGTCGAAGCATCAGCAATTCAACGCGTCGAGCCCATGCCTCGACGCGTCGAAAAATTCCAGTAGCTTCAAACATCGCACATTTTGGAGGCTCGACGCGTCGAGATCGCGGAGAGACGTTAATTTAAAAGACTCCTAAATTGATGCCATCAGGTTTCTACTATAAAAAGATCATCTTCTATCAACCCTAGGGCCTCCTTCTTCTGCGATTTCGGTGTTTTGAAGGCAATCAAGAGCAAAGCACAAAGAGGACCAACTTGAAGATTTACAACTAGCTTTGGAATAGAGAACTAGCTAGAAAGATTCGGGAGAACTCTTTCACTCTTACTCTTATTCTCGTTGTTATTTGTTTATCTTTAAGCATTGAATTTACTGTTATTATGGCCATGAGCGGCTAAATTCCTTAGGGATTTTTGGGTGAATTTGTTTATGAACCTATGTGCCTTGTTCGTTAATTTCTTAATATATTTATGTTTGGTTTTTATGATTTGTGTTGCAATCTTGTCTTAACCTGTTGTTGTTGGTAATTAAAGGCCTAAATTACTAGCTTCATAGTCATATTTGTGTCACCAATGGGAATTGGGGCATAATTTAGGGCACACACGATTGCACCTAATAGTTAGACCTTGGGAAAGGGGAATTTATTAGGGGAAGTTAATTCTAGATTGTTGCTCATCGGGAGATGGTAGTAATTAGGAATAATTGAATGCTGATCTTCGATCTTATCGGGTGTTTAAGCCACGGGAGTGGAAATTCACTAGGAATAGAGATTACGGGAGTAATTCGATTCCACTTTGCATTCCCACACAGATCTTAATTCCAAACCAAATATTACAAACGTTAATTGGCACTAGGTGATTAAACATTGTGATCCCAAGAATCCCATTTTGCTCTATTGTTTACGAAACTTTAATATTTGTTTTATTTCTTGCTCGTTATTTTATGCAACCAATCAACCATCAAGTTTCGATCAGACTAGCTCTTATAAGTAAGCGAGTAATTAGTGATTAGTACCTCATCTCCCTGTGGTTCGACAACCCGAATACTCCGGGTATTATTTGTTTGCAAATATACTACGCATCAGTAGGGGAGGCAGAAGACGCAGGACATGTGTAGAGACCTCCAGATGCATGTCCCTTAAAAAGAACCTTCTTGGTCAAAATGTCCTTCACATAGAAACAAAGAGGGTGAAACTCAAAGAAAACATTATTATCTTTCGCAAAACGCTGAACAAATATTAAAGAAGAAGAGAGACCAGGGACATGCAAAACATCATGCAGCTTAAACGACCTAGAATCAGTGGCTAACGAAGCGGAACCAACATTAACAATAGGCAAACCTGTACCACTGCTGACTCGTAGAGTTTCTGGACCATCATAACTTGTCGCGGAAGTCATCAAGGATGAATCAGGGGTAGCATGATTTGTAGCACCAGTGTCCAGGAACCACTCATGAGGACCGTTATGGTCACTATTCTCACCAGAGACAGCCACATTCGCCTGAGGAGGTGGTGGGGTTGAGAAACGATGCCAACACGAGAGAGCCCCGTGTCCTTGTTTGTTGCAGATTTGGCACCGAGGACCCGTGCCCGAGCCACGCCCGCGACCGCGACCACGTCTGCCGCCGCCCGAGCCTCGACCACGACCTTGCTGCTGTTTCACATTGCCACGACCACCGTGACTAGGGATCGCACCGCCTCGGCCAGCGGCCATCACAACTGGCGGGACACTACCGACTCCATCGTCAGCACAAATCCACTATTGTGACACCAAGAAATCCGCCACCTCTGCAAGCGGGACCACAGCATCCCGAGCCAGGGTTGCCACAAGCGGACGAAACTCAGACCACAAGTCACGAAAGACGTATAAGTTCTGATCGTCTAATGTAACATCGCGACTGGCAAGAGCTAAATCATCAATCAACAGCTGTGCACGACCGATATAATCTGCGATGGAGGAATCACCCTACCGAAGGGCTTGCAACTCACTGAATAACCGCAACGCCCGAGAACGCGAGGAAGAGGGGAGAGATTGTTCGATGGTGAGCCAGAGTTTCCGTGAAGTAGAACAACCAACGACAAACCGCATCGTCTCCTTCGAAAGAGACGAAATTAAGAGGGATAAGGTCGCCCGCCGCCGACAGTCGAAGCAATGGCGTCGGTGGCAGCGACCGGCGCTGTGACCGGGTACGGTATACTACCATCGATGAAGCCAAGAAGACCTTGACCTTCTAGAAACGGTAGCATCTGCGTCCGCCAAAAAAAGATAATTACGGAAGGTCAGTTTCAATGAAACAAAGTAATGGGCCGATGAGAGGCTATTCCTGGTGGGCATAGGGAAGTCTCGGTAACGGTCGGTTCAGAAGATCAAACAGAGCCATCATCAGGGAGACCGAGACCTTCCATTAGAGAAAACCTGGAAGTTGATACCAGATGAGAATGTATGTAAAAGTATTGTATTCAATCATGATGTCTGAGAGTACAGAGAGCGAATATATAGATATTAGATAGAGTTCTAGTCTAACACGAATAATATAGTCCTAGTCTAATATGGATAATATAGTCCTAGTCTAATATGAATAATATAGTCCTAGTCTAATATGAATAATATAGTCCTAATACCTATTTTCTTGCTAGACTTTTTCTCCTTTGACCATATTATATATAATAATAATAATAATAATATAATATGGAATATTATATTATTCCCTGCCATCACCTTGAATCGTTGTTCTTTAAGATTTTAGATTGAATTTGAGACAATTTTCTTGTGGCATATGTTAGAAGGAGGTAAATCAGCTTAGGTAGTGATTTAATGTCTATACTTCTTGCGTCATATTTTATAGCGTAGTAGTAATTTCTTTGATTCACGAGAAAGTTCATAGTTACACTTTGGGTGAAATTTGTCTTGTAACCCTAACCGACATTAGTATGAAAAGAATTAGAAAGAGATAAATCAGTTTAGGGTGTTTATAACTCACCGACTCAAATCAAGAAGGTCAATAAACAGTTCCTATAAAGAGTCAAACTTGAAACTTTACAGTTATCAAACTAGCTTCGCGATCAACTTAGCTAGAGTTGCTCCGTATATAATAATTTCTTAAATTTTTGGATGGTTACATTTTGGTTCATTCCCAGTATATTCTCTTCCGACATTAATCGCTTCTTTCTAGTGTTATTAAGTAATTAGTACTGACATTCTTTCTAATAGACTCTTTAGTAGTTACGCTCTCTTACTTTGAATGTTGTCATTATTTTTTGTTTTTGTTTTTTTTTTTGTTTTTTTTTTCTTTAAACTGCCTATGCAAACTAAAAAAATGTTGGTTTAATTTATGACAAGAGAGATATTCCTCGTGCATGTTTGCTTTTAAATTTTAATATGTTCTAACAAATTTGGACTACTTTTGGCTTTTGTTTAAAAAATTAATTCTAAATTTGTTAGTGTAACATTAAATTGATAAACTTCTATTGGCACATGGCCTGTTTACTAACAGGAGAATTTTTCTAAATTTCTATTGGCACATGGCCTGTTTACTAACAGGAGAATTTTTTCAATTTTTTGATAAACTGGAGAATTGAAGAATAGAAAACATAAAACATATTTACTAACCCATTTTTTCATTTTGAAAATTGATTTTTTTTTTTCCAATTTTATAGGAAACTAGAAAACTTTTAAAATTTGTTTTCTAAATAAAAAACAGAATCATCTATCATCTATTTGGGTATATATCACTATAACCACATTCTCACCATTATCTACTTACATATTTCTTTCATTACTATGATTACAGTAATTATCTTTAACTTTTCACCATCGAATCTTTTCTACTTTCATTTACCTATCTAAACATAACTTATTTATTTATGCTTAAAGTTAGACATTATTCACATTTTCACAATTAAAACTTGAATTTTACACAGTTTTAGATTTTGATTGCAATCAATATATTATTGGTTTGAATATTTTTAGTTATACTATATATTTATATCGTAACACAAGTTTGGCCCGGACATCGGATATTGAAATTTCACATATATTAGACTTTAAAGTAAAAATTCTATATATACATTCATTCAAATGAATATATCTAAAAATATTTTAAACATTAGCTGCTAAAAAAATATTAAAATTATTTAAACTAAATTTTAGGTGAAAAGATAGTTATTGGTTAAGATATATTTTTAGTTATGTTTATACAGATATAAATAATGTTCAGATATCAAATGTAAAAGTTTTACATATATTAGACTTAAAAGTAAAAATTATATTTAATCAATTTGAACCAAGCATATCCAAAAATATATTTTTTTTTTTGGAGAGCAAGCGTTTATCATTACGCCAAACGCTATAGCTAGTAGCAAAGGCGCAACTATCTTTCCTTACTCCATTGCGCAACTATCTTTCCTTATTCCGCTGGCAGGATGCTAAACTCGGCCCTCCAAGCTTAAACCCAACATATTTTAAATATAAGGTCTAACAATACACTGTTGGAAATTATGGAATTTCCGACCACCAGAAAGTGATCTTAAATCAAGTCGAAAGCCTTGTTTCGACCACTTTTGGTATCAGGAAAAACCTTTCTTGCTATTTTTGACCACTTTTTGGTTTCAACTAGATTTAAGATCACTTTCAAGTGGTCAGAAATTTCATAATTTTCAGCAGTGAATCACTCGAAATTTCATTTTTTAAAAAATTATATAACGTTAGTTTAAAAAAATAAATTTGAAAAATGAGTGTTAGTAAACAAGTTTTCTAAATAGAAAACAAATAATAGAAAATAGAGAATGCATACTGAAAAATTAGAAAATAAAAAACAGAAAACAATTTTCTGAAGTAAATAGCCCAATGATTTTGAAGATTTTTCTTATTTAATGTGATAAGGAAAATTTTGCACGCGCACACACACACACACACACACACACACACACACACACACACACACACACATATATATATATATATATATATATATACACACATATACATATACATATACATATATGTACATATATTAAGCACAAGCTCACGGACATTAAGTATAAAATTCACGCACATTAAGCACAATCTCACGCACATTAATCACAAAATCCACGCAATTTAAGTATTAACTCACAGACTTTAAGTTTCAACAATTACTGACATTAATCACTAACCTCACACACATTAAGCACAAACCCTACGCAAATTAAGCACAAACTCCACTCACATTAAGAACAAATCTCACGCACCTTAAACACAAAAGCCCACACTTTAAGTTTTACCAACTACTCACATTAAGCACAACCCCACGCACATTAAGCACAAAACTCACGCACCTTATGCACAAGACTCACGCATCTTATATACAAAACTCACGCACATTAATCACAGAACCGCTCACATTAATTTTGACCTAGATTCAAAAATTACAAAATTACCACCGCGTTTTTTTTAAAAAATTTTGATAATCCTGGATGTTGATTTAAGCGAGATGAATGACTCAGATTAAATCGCACAACCGCACCTGAGCACTCTAAACTCACCAGAACCTAATTATATATATATATATATATATATATATATATATATATATATATATATATATATATATATATATATATATATATATATATAGGGTCAGGTTCCTGTGAGGTCAGGTTTTCCCGTGCGGTCAATGCGGCATACACCATTAAGTATGCATAAATGCACCACACAGTGTTCGTAAATACACTATATGTGTGGTGTATTTTTTTTTTTGTGATGCATTTTTTGGCATTTCAATTTGGTGTATTTTCGAACACTGTATGATGCATTTATACATGCCTAATGGTGTATGCCGCACTGATCGCATGGGAAGACTTGACCTCACAGGAACCAAAATATATATATATATATATATATATATATATATATATATATATATATATATATATATATATATATATTCATTTCAACATTTTTTTTACCACTATGTGATATTTTAAGCACATATCTGTTCTATACTTTTTCTATCTATTGCAGTCTAAAGAGTCAATACCCCATCATAGGAATTTGATCCTGTGACATTCCCTCAAAAGAAGCAACAGAGGTGTCATTTAAACACAAGATGCTTAGTGGGACATTGAAAAGATAACTCATGAAACTCCCACTTTTTAAAAGGAACCAATAGAGGATTTTGAAGTTAAGGTGCTCAAAATTTGAGGTGATGGAGGACCTACAATTTTGTCACGTAATTTCTCAATCTTGGTGTTTTAGAGTATTGGGTTCTAGGAGTTTTGGTTTTCTTACCTTCCATAATTGGTGCAGAATAAAGGAGCTAATGCGATCTTAATAGATTTATTTATATGAATTTTTTGGAAAATTAATATTTTTGAAATATAATCTCACAAAGAAAGGTGTCTAAAAGACTATTATTATGGAGCGTTCTAAAGAGATAATGGCATGACCGTTGATAGTACTATTTTAACAGGAACATATTTAAAAGTTAAAATATTATATATGTTATGCTTAAGCAAGATTTATACACATCGAGAGCATACAATAGTATATGTCCTTGAGGTGCTTCTCATTTAACCAGGTTCTTAATCATATTTGGGCAGTAAATTTTGTACATATATTTAATTTTGAAACTAAATTTAATTAATCCATCAATTAACATCAAAGCATACATGCAAAATACTTTTACAAAATGGGTAAAGCTAGATTTTTATTTATCTCTCTAAATTTTCACTCATAGAATGACTAGCTAGGTGTACGTGACTTCTTATAATTATCATGCATGGCATGAATTAAAATCATAGCATAGTTGAACATGAATATTTTTTTTTTTTAAAAAAAAAGGAAAAAAAATCTACCACTATCAACAAAGAGATAAGGTGAGGTGACTTAAAATTGTACTATCATACAATTTAGAGAGATTTGCATTGTATTTTAGCATCATGGATCCGACAAATTTTCTTAGTAATTATTGATTATACTACGTATTTGTTAAGACACATGATAGATGTTAAATCACTAATATCTATTTATATTTATAAAACGTGTATACATTTTATGATTGCATAAGGGAAATTTGGATGTTTGTTTGTTTGTTTTTGTGAGGGATGTAGTGTTGCACGTTTAGTCAATAATTTTCTTTTTAAGATAACATTACTTTTAATTTCTAGTGATTTCATATTTTATTTTAGACTATTAATTTGAACATTTTGGATCCTTTCAATTTTTCAAATTGAACAAATTTGATTTAAAATTTTCGAAATGATTTCAAGTATTTTCATCACTATGAAATTAATATAGATTTAATGTAAATCGTACCTGCTGAGTTTGTTTAAACTTCTAACCCTATATATAGTTGCATTAACACTTGCATTAACACTGCTTACCAATTTCCCAGTTGCTTGGTCTAAAATGTCTTTACTTTCAAAAACTTGGCAAATTATTATGTGGCTCATGGTCCACAAAATACTGTGTGGACCACAAAATACAGAGGGAGTACATTTTTAATATACTAAAAGTACATAATTTGTATATTAAATATACATTATATAAAATAATATACTCTTAGTACTCAAATAATGTACTCTCTCTGTATATAAGATACATTTTTAATATACTAAAAGTATATTATTTGTGTATTGAATATACATTATTTGATAGTATATAAAATAATGTACTTTCAGTACAAAAATAGTGTACTTTCAAATAATGTACTTTTTATTTACGGTCCACACAGCGGTGTGGACCATGGTCTACACAATAATGCTCCCAAAACCTTCATCCTTTGTTTCAATAAAATATATTAGGATATTTTAGACATTTTAAAATAATTTTTTTTTTTTTTGAATACTACTGACTCTATTACAATGCAATATCTGTTCACAACTAATTTCTCAACCTATTGGAGCACAAAGACTCAATATCGCCTCCACTGAGACTCGAATGCACAATCTCCTATACGAGGGAGCAACTTGGTGCCACTGGACCACAATGTCCTTAAGTTATAGGAATATCACTATATGGGGCAACCCCAACCAAGTTGGTCAAACAGTTAGCTTGGTAATTAACTACAAAATTCTATGTTTGACTTCTAATGAAAGCAACTTAGTTATTGCATTCTTGATTTGAGTCGATCGGTTAGCTATGGACAACCTAGGTTAGTTTTCCTCCTTATAATTCGTAGTCGATTAAGATTATCACAAGACGAGATTTACCTAATGTACATATGGAGTAGTAACTATGGGTCACTATGTCAATTACCTTTAGGCTCTCTTTTATATACACATTTTAAATTATGCCTTGTTCAATTCTCATCAACATTTTTAGTACAATATATCCCTTGTACGTCAATATTATTTCACATCTAATCTAAAATATTTAAAATATTCTCACTTTGCAACCGTTATACTCTATCAAAGGTGTTCTTAATCCTTCGATTATTAGTCGATTTGATCTGTTGCTATTAGATCATGAATAAAAATATCACCTCACGGTTTTCGTCATCATTGCCAACTTGATTTTTGGCACACATACCTATTAACATGACACCTTAGTGGGAGATCAATTTCACAATGTTAATCATTAAATATATAAATATTATTAATGTGCAGTTGAACAATCAATTTATTTATTAGAGTTTTAGTGCCTACGTTAAGATATAACACATTATTTAATTTTATTTCAAGAGATAGACTCATGTGAAATGTCATGAGTTCAATGTTAAATATATGTGTAATTGTAATTGATGTTGTAAATATAGGAATTCCTACAGACACGTACGGTACAAGGGTCAGATCGTATAGGGATCTCGCTCTAATCTGCTTGTTGGTTTAAATTCTTAAGCTCAGGTTACATAATAGTGGATTAGAGATTCTCCAGCTAAAGATAAGTATTTGGAAAGTGTCCCAAGTCTCCCTCTTTAGCATTTAATGCTGTATTTATAGGAGAGTTGAGGGCAGGGCCGTTCAAATAAAAATTGGGGTCATGTGCAATATCTTAATTTGGACCATTTTTTCAAGTAATTTCTATATATAAATAATACTTGTTTAAAAAATTGTTTACAAATTCAAAATATAAATATTGTATAAAAAATATATCTAAAATTTCATTTAAAAAGTGACATGCGCCGTGCACATTTAGACACAAAATCATCCACCAAACATTTAGATATCAACTTCTTTCAAAATCCCATTTTCAATAGAGATTAAAGCTAATTTAATTTATCATTGTGACCAACATATACATCATCTAAACAACTATCAACATTTTTATTCAATATTTTTATTATTTTCATTGTCACAGTAATACCTATCATCGTTGTACACATTATCATTTAAAATTTTCTCAATCTCACAATCATCTTGATCTTCTATATGAATTGAAGATTAGCATCTAACAATTTTTCTTTGGCATCATCTTTTTGCACATCTATTTGAGTTTTTTTTTTTTTTTTTTTTTTTTTTTTTTTTTTTTTTTTTGTAATGAATTTTTCAAGAGTTCCCTTTTGAGATTGAGTTAGTTGATCAATTCTTCTTTTCTTTTTATACTTTTCAAACCCAGATAGATATTTTTTAGAAGACATAATTATAAAATTCTAAAGAAAAAATAAAAGTCTATTTAAAAATTCTATGAATAAATAATTAATCAAGAAACAAATTCTTGAATATATTATTCTGAAATCAGAATTATTAAGTCATGTAAATAAAATAATACAATAAACAAGAATCATAAAATATTTAGTAATTTTAATTACCTGTTGTGGATTTGTTGTCTGCTGCCCTTTGAGTTTGTGAATTGTGAAATTTGCAGTTTGCGTAAGATTACTCAAGCCACCTATTAACCTATACTATTATATTATTATATTTATAATAATAGAGTAACAGGGTTGCCGCGTTGCACAATTGCGCAGATCCGTCGAATGAAAAGCTTAGTTAACAATGTTAATTCAATTTTCTAAAAAACAAAACAATACTAATTCAATTAGGAATTGGGAATCGCGAAAGGGATTAGGTAATATAGGCACGAGTGTCAAATAGACCCATCTACTATTACGAAATACTTAATTCTCACCATGAACTAAATTAAGTGTCAAATAGATCCATCTACTAGCTAAATTTGTTTGATTGACATTTTTTACAGGTTACTAACAGGTTGCCTATTTAATTATTAAAAATAAATAAATAAATAAAATAAAAAATTTTAAAAAAAAAATCAGCCACCGGCTGTCAACAATGAGGTCCAAATCTGGACCTCAAACCGCCAGGAACGAGGGCGGCGGCCATGTCGCCCTTGTTTCAGGCGGTTTGATGTCCAGATCTGGACCTCATTGTTGACAGCCGTGGCTATCTAGTTGTCCTCACCGGACAGCCACTACTGTCTAAGAAAGGGCAGCCACCGGGCTGTCCTCGCCGGTCATCCGGTGGCTGATATTCTTTTTTTTTTTTTTAATTTTTTAATTTTTATTTATTTATTTATTTATTTATTTATTTATAATAATTAAATTGGCAACCTGTAAAAAATGTCAATCGACCAAATTTAGCTGGTAGATGTGTCGATTTGACACTTAATTTAGTTCGTGGTGAGAATTGAGCACTTCGCAGTAGTAGATGGGTCTATTTGGCACTTGTGCCGGTAATATATATTAACAATGTTAATTTTATTGAAATTGGGAACCTTAATACCATTACTTACTACTTAGCCTACTGCCTATATACATATATATTTTTTTTAATATGGGGCCCCCAAAAAATTGGGGGCATGTGCAAAGGCCATGGGCAGCGGCACTGGTTGAGGGGGACACATGCCGGAGGCTCGACATGTGGGGCACGTGTAGCTCATGCAGAGAGACAGATTAGAGGCCTTGCAGCTTCGTACACATGTCCAAAGATTCTTGACGCTCTAAATTCCAGCCTCTGTTTCGCTAGTTCAGAGAAATTACTGCTTAACCTTCTAAATGATGGAGGTCGGGCTCTCTGAACCACTCGACCTAAGATGCTCGGGAAGGATCTGGGGTCTAGACAATTGAACCATGAATTGCCAAACCCCTGGTCGGTGCTTCGTAATTTGGTCGGACTTAGTGGTTCCGGGTCTGGGGTGATTCCTATCGCTGACCCGAACCGTCACCGACCTCGTAAACGGTATACAGGTAAGTCCGGGTATATTCCTCATTAGTAATATAACATAGTCTTGATTTAATAACATGTAAAACACATAAACATAGTATAACAATCTTTTACCAGATGAAGATATAGTAGATTGAGATACATCCACAATAGTTGATTTTCCTTGGTTGTGTTGCTCGTAGAATAATAGCGTTGTGAAGAAGATTTGTGTATCATTTAATTTTTTGTAAAATTAAATGGTGTAGTGTTTTTATTACCAAGAGTCGTGAGAAGACCATATTTTTTAAAAATGTATCATCATTATCCGATATGAAACTTTAAATCTCCGAGTTAATACCATCTGAGGTCCTCCGAGTATAGTGGTTTTGCCACGTTTAGTCCTAAACTTTCGAATTGACCATCTGTGATCCTTCGACTTTCAAATTTAACCATTCATGGTCCAAGTTAACCATCCATGGTCCTTCAACTATTAAATTTTAACCAACCATGGTCCTTTCAAGAGGACCGCGACTGGTTATATTTCGAAACTTGAAAGATCATGGATGGTGAACTTGGACCACGAATGGTTAAATTTGAAAGTCGAAGGACCACAAATAGTCAATTTCAAAGCTTAGGACTAAACATGACAAAACCAATATACTCGGAAGACCTTAAATGATATTAACTCTTAAATCTCCATTACTATATAATCTTGGACAAAATTTTATGCTATAAAAGAAAACTTTTACTACGCGACGTTAGAGTCAAGTTGAAACTTGATCAATTGGTCAAGATGGCTAAAATTTGTGTAGGTACGGTGTGTAGCACCTTATGGTTGATCCACATCAATTTCAGCCTTTCTGTCTATATATAATTGCATACAGTGATTGGATGTGTCATAAATATCAGTAAGAATACTCATGGTGTTGCCAACTGCCAAGCATATACACAAATTAATATTTTTGTATACATATTAATATATTATTTCTTCCGAACTCGAGCTATTACCGCATTTTATATGGATGGTCATGGTAAAATAGTTAGTCTATCAGTTAATTTTGATTTATTTAACCATTATTAGTTTTTTGACTTGGTTAAAGAATCAATATGAGTACTTGATTAATTAGCTTTTTGTAACAACTTCTTGTTTAAAAATGCTAAAATTTAAAAAATTGCTCAAAGTAATTTTTTTTTTTATTAACTTTTTGAGAAAGTCATTTTGTATGTAATCAAGTAACAACTAACATCGAATTTGGTTATGCCTTGATTTAATGTATTCCTTTTGATTTTCAAAAAAAAAAAAAGAAAAAAAAAAAGAAAACTAATAGTTAACAACTACTTTATCAAACACTTATAATTTTTACACTCAGCTAATGGTATCAACTAGTCAAACCCACTAACTCAATCAACTAACAATCATTCACCAGACTGTAAGTTGTTGTTGAAAGGCTCGGACGTGACAGGAAAGGGCTACCTAGAAGATGGTCAATCGTTATGCCATGGAACCGTGTTCACCATCCATGGTGAACACAGTCCCAACGGTAACGATGCACCGTTATCTTTTTTTTTTTTTTTTTTTTTTTAATTAATCGCGTGACTTTTCTTCTTCATTTTCACATTTCGCGGTTTCACTTTCTCTTTGTGCAAGTTTCTTCAACATTTATAAATTATGAATGTGCAGACATTGATTTATGAATGTGCATTTATGAAATTATGAATTTTCTTTTATGAAATTATGAATTTTCTTTTATGAGATTATGAATTTTCTGTTATGAAATTATGAATTTTCTGTTATGAGATTATGAATTTTCATGATGAACACGTTTCCAGGGCATAATTTGCGGAAGACGGTTGCCTAATGCTAATAAGAAAGAGTTGGGAGTAAAACTATCGAAACATAATGAAGAACTATATAAGATAAGGTCCATATTAATATGGAGTCTTCACTCGAGTTTGAGCAAGACTCATGTGAGATTTTGGATAGAACTGAACGTCGCCATTGAAAGGGTGGGCATATTGCTCAAATCCCAATGCAGGTGCATTATGAGTACTACTGTATTGATCACTACTACCTGCAAGATCATCAGAGTGATGGTCAAAGTGGAAATCATGCTGAAGCTTCCAATGAATGGAAAGATGATATCATCATTATCAGAATAGCATTCTGGGGGTTCACTTATTTGTATCTATTATGGGAAAATTATGCTTGTTGTCGCCTCTGGTGGTGAGTGTAAGTGTGTCCTGATTCAGCACACTCTCCCCTTCACAGCTATTCTTCTTCAAACTTCAAGTGTACTTTCTGTCCCTTTGATCAATGTATAGTACCCTAAACCATCACGTTTCATCTTTATTAATTTTTTTTTTCTTTTAAAATACATTAGCTTTTTTAACTTACCAAAGACTAATTCTAAATCTTTAGAACCTCTGCCCAAGAATTGTTAAAGTGGGTAAATTGCGAATCGTCAAGTAAGTTCTTAGTGTTGGATAATAAGGTGGAAAAAACCACAAAATAATAATTCTACGGAAAGATTATTATTATATGAGAAAACAGAAAAGTGGGAAGGAAAAGATGGATGATTTGGGTAGAGGTTAGCACGACGAGTTTGAACAAATCGTTCTTTTCCTTAAAACCTTATTTGCTACCTCCCACAATCGTTCTTTTCCTTAAAACCTTATTTGCTACCTCCCACAAGTGCTAGGAGCGTTGTAGCCTAGGTTTCCCAGGATAAAACGTGCAATGATTCACTGTTTGAGCACCCACCCAAACAATAGACGCATAGATGCTAAATGCAATGGAATTCCTTGGATTTCTTTATATAGGACTGTTGGAGTGATAGCATTCAACATGACAATTAACTTGGTGTTAAAACCAATTGTGTAACACCCACCCACTAATAATTTCGGGTTCAAGACCGTTGTCTTGATTCAAGCCTTTATGATCTCATTTGATTTGCATCCCCTACGAGCGAGAGAGAGAGAGAGAGCCTCTATGCTATACAATTCAATAAGCTTAAAAAGAGCTCTTGTATAAATAGTGGGGCAAATCCTCTTCCCAAACTAATGTCGGACAAAAGTTCACTTTTTCCCTTCATTTTCCAACTTAAATGGGTCTACTTTGAGAATCAATATCTCATTCACCCATTATCTGTTTTAAGCGTACAATATTTAAATCTCTTCGTCTTACTACGAAGAATCCGAATCCACTTTGACCCGACCCAAATCGGAAGTGGACCCCACAGATAATTGTACCATAAAATAGCCACTTAATATGTCATTTTATGCCATTTTAAACTATTTTTTCTAACAATCCCCCACATGAATGAAAAATTGATTTTCAGGGTATTTTGAAATCGGAAACAACTGTGTTCAATTGTGTTCTACTGGCTGTACGGTAGAACGCGATGTCTTTGAACCGACTGCCGTTTGTGTAGACAATGACATATCTCACACAGGAACCTCCCAACCATGCTTTGTTCTCATGACTGTGTCCATTTTGGTCGTGGGTCACCATTCCTGGTTCTGCAAGAGTTTGTGAAGAATTGTGCCCATCAATTGTCCTTTGAAGCGACTCTCACTTCTCTCTCACATAGGTGATTCTTTTCCGAGTATCCCGCATACTCACACATGTCAACCGACATTCGAATCACTAAAGCATTAACATGCTAACCTTGTGCGGGAGCCACTGTTCTAACGAGGAGTGGAATGGAATCTGAGACCCCCACAGTGACACACACCGTTCCATAATTTAGTTGTCCCATTGGACCTAGGTGCCAACTAGGTTGGGTGTCCACTATAGAACTTTATACCAACGGCTTTAGACCCATTCCTCGTCTCAACTTCTCCACAGCTACTCTACATAACCCTTTGGTTAGCGGATCCGCTATATTGTCTTTTGACTTTACGTAGTCAATCGAGACAACACCAGTTGTGAAAAGTTGTATAATGGTATTATGTCTACGACGCACGTGTCTAGACTTACCATTATACATATGACTCTATAGTCTCCCAATTACGGCTTGACTATCACAATGCACACATATTGGAGATACAGGTCTTTCCCAATTAGGAATATCATCTAGAAAATGGCGTAGCCACTCAGCCTCTTCACAACATTTGTCCAAGGCTATCATCTCAGATTCCATCGTGGATCTAGCTATCACGGTCTGTTTAGAGGATTTCTATGCAACGGCTGAACCGATTAGTGTAAACACGTAGCCATTCGTGGACTTGGAGGCCTTAATATCAGATATCCAGCTAGCGTCGCTATACCCTTCAAGTATAGCAGGATATCTCCCATAGTGCAGTCCAAGGTCTCGAGTATACCTCAAGTATCTCATAACCTTCACTATTGCCGTCCAGTGCATGACACCGGGGTTACTCATATATCTACTGAGTTTACTAACCGCAAAGGCAATGTCCGGCCTAGTACAGCTCATAAGATACATCAAACTACCAATAACCCGAGCATATTCTACTTGAGAAATACACTCCCCGCGGTTCTTGGTTAGATGAATTCTACGATCTAATGGCGTCCTAGTCTTTCGATCATCATCCTTGTTAAACTTTTCAAGGATTTTATCAATATAATGTGATTGGCTCAACACAAGACCATCAGGTATTCTAATGATTCTAATCCCGAGGATTAAATCTGCCAAACCCATATCCTTCATGTCAAATCTCGCATTTAACATGTTTTTGGTAGACTTGATCATCCGATCGTTACTACCAACGATGAGCATATCATCTACGTATAAACAAAGAATGACATAGCCGACTATCGTTTCCTTAACGTAGACACATTTGTCACTTTCGTTTATTTTAAACGTATTAGTTAACATCGCATGGTCAAACTTCTCGTGCCACTGCTTAGGCACTTGTTTTAAACCATATAGCGATTTAACCAACTTACACACTTTCCTTTCTTGGTCCGGAACCACGAACCCTTCGGGTTGTTCCATATAGATTTCCTCATCTAATTCGCCATTTAGGAAAGCGGTTTTAACGTCCATTTGATGAACTTCCAAATTCCGCAACGCGGCTATGGCAAGTATCATCCTAATGGAGTTTATTCTTGTCACGGGAGAATACGTGTCGAAGTAATCAAGGCCCTCACGTTGCCTGTAACCCTTGATTGCAAGCCTAGCCTTATACTTCTCGATGGAACCATCGAGTTTCATCTTCCTTTTAAAGACCCACTTGGATCCTAAGGGTTTACTACCCGGAGGAAAATTAACAAGTTCCCAAGTGTGATTCTGTAGAATAGAATCCACTTCACTTTGAATAGCCTCTTTCCACATTGGTCCTTCTGTAGAAGTCACGGCTTCTACATACGTTCGAGGCTCGTTCTCAATCAAACAAGATAGAAAATCGGGTTCATTTTCCAATAAACAAGTTAGAGTACCCGAATCGTACTCCAACAAGTAACTTAGAAAATCAAGACCAAATGATTTTTCAACTCTCGCCCGCTTACTTCGTCTCAGCTCGAGCTCAGGTTTTTTCTCGGATTCCCCACCATCATTATCCATAGTTTCGTCAAAAGTTCATTTTGACATACTTGGTCCCTCGTTGGACCTACAAGGAAATACATTTTCAAAGAAAGATGCATTCCTTGATTCTACTATCGTGTTCTTATGTACGTCCGGATTAAGGGATTCGTGTACTAAGAACCAATAATCACTACTGTTATGTGCATAGACAATAAAGATACAGTCCACCGTCTTAGGACCTATCTTTATTTTCTTAGGTGTTGGCACCAAAACTTTGGCAAGACACCCCACACTTTCAGGTACTGGTAGGAAGGTTTCCTACCGTTCCACAACTCATATTTATTACCACCTCTCGTTTGTATCGATCTTTAATCCTAAACCAATTGTTAACGTGATCAAATATTTATTACCACCTCTCGTTTGTATCGATCTAAAATCGCACAAATCACTATGGATTAATTCTAGTGGTTCGGTTTCCCTTTCAACCGGTTTGAAAGGTACTTTCGTTAGTTTTGCCTCAACACAAATTTCACACTTGTTATTTGTGTTAATTCGAAAATTAGAAATATGGTTCATGTTAATT
This sequence comes from Ipomoea nil, assembly GCF_001879475.1. Taxonomy (NCBI): domain Eukaryota; kingdom Viridiplantae; phylum Streptophyta; class Magnoliopsida; order Solanales; family Convolvulaceae; genus Ipomoea; species Ipomoea nil. The sequence continues at coordinate 1,615,538 of NW_017619679.1, read as the reverse complement.
AATCTACGCATAAAGACAAGGGTAGGGTTAGAAAAGGATTACCTGCTAGCTCCTCCTCCACTAAGCCTTCGGTCTCCGCCTGCGAACGCCCCATCACAAAGACTCTCCCCGATGGCCTCGCCCCAGCTGCTCCACGGCTTGAGCTACCTCCAGATGCTCCTCCAGCTCCTGGGGGTGGCGGCAACGCCCTTTGATTGGCTTGCTGAGGGTACTCGGCAACTTTGTGGTCCCTATTTCCGCAACGAAAGCATCGTAACGCGAAACCATTGCAACTCTGACCGGCATGAACCTTCCCACATCGATGACAAGGAGATGTCTTGACTTGATTTCCATGCTCCACTCAGTTGGATCCTTGGGTTGGAGATGACGCATTCCTGCCTTGAAAACTCGGTCGCGGCTTCTTGTGGTTGGAAGAGCCTCCACTCTCGATCCTCTTTCTAGCAAGCTCATAGGACCCTCGCTGAAGCTGCTGAACGCGATACAGATCCGCGACACTCACATAAGCATCCTTCAAAGAACTCGGCCTACTCACGGTCAAGGCCTTTCGTGCCTCATAATTCAAGCCAGCAACGAATTTCTTAATCTTGGCGAGCTCTGTAGGGTCAAGCATCCGAGCGAAGCGCGCTAACTCAAGAAACTTCTTGTGGTACTTGTAACACCCCAGATTTTTAAGATATTTAAAACTTATAAAATAAAGGTGAAATCTCATTAAATCCTAAAACATAATACAAGAGTGCGGGGTGCTATGCCACACCTGAGCTAGAGAACTCAGGTGCACAGGCTAACTATCTAAAATCCTTAGCAATGTAAATGCATAAACATGGCACGCAGGCCGGAAGGGAAACTATCTACTTCTACGCTCCAAGTTCTAGCGCGCTCCCGTGACTTATGCTTCTGTGCGTGAAAGCCAAATATATCTGTTCAGCGAGAGATGCTGGTAACCCACTCCAACGCGTTGAAATACAATACATATAGAGATATATATAGATATACGAAAACCATTTTGAAGCATGAAGATATATCCTACGAGACTCTAGCTTTTAAAACCGGGAGTGACTCGACAGATAAGGCTAGACACAAGCAACAGTTATAATCAAGCGTATACAATCCACAACAGGCAAGACAGATAAAGCTGATCACGAATAATAATCATAACCCAACATACACAATCCCTAGCATAAATCCCATAGTCAAATCCCCCAATATACTCATAAACACAACTCATCCATATCTCATCAAATAGCACACTTTGTTGGCGCCACAGGACCAATCGCATGCCCATACATGAGGGTCAGCGCATATAGCTCTGACACGGCCCCGCAGCACCCTGCCCCGTCTCACATTACGGAGGAGCCGATCGCAACCGGCTGATGGACCTTTGTCCTACATAATATTTATATACCTGACCGGTCTTTACCAGCATGGTTAACAGTTGAGATGGTTCTCAGCCCATTCAACTGCCCGTATAGTGGACCTTTGTCCTATATAATATTTATATACCTGACCGGTCTCTACCAGCCTGGTTAACAGCCGGTATGGTTCTCAGCCCATCCGACTGCCCGTATAGTGGAACTTAGTCCTATATAATATTTATATACCTGACCGGTCTCTACCAGCCTGGTTAACAGCCGGTATGGTTCTCAGCCCATCCGACTGCCCGTATAGCCCGATTGATCTCAACCAACTCGGGGTTACACACACACATAACATATAGCAAGTACATGCAACCCACATTAACATGTTGGGAAGGGGGAGAAAACGTATAACAAAACCTATGCGTGATCCCTCACATACTAAGAATAGTCCTCAGGGGTTCATGCTTCTTCCACCTAGGTCAACGGGATACCAATTCAACTAGCATGCAATATAATAGACCCATAAGCTACGAACGGTACCCGAAATATCAAACTAGACATAGGCACGATAAACGGAGTCCGTTGGGACACCACGGGGAACGGGGGAACATCAAACGGGGAAGCCGAGATCCCGAGGGGGATGATTTTCCAGCGGGTAGCCGGTGGGTGGGGGGCCACCCGCCGGCTGCCCGCCGAGTATTACTGTTCCGGGCAGCGGGTCGCCGGCGGGCAGCTGCCCGCCCGCCGGCCACCCGCTGCCGGAGATGTGTTTTCCGGCCGTGGGTAGGTGGCGGGTCCCCTACCCCCCACTGACTCTTATCACACAATTTCGCCCCGGGAACCATTGTGGAACCCGAAACCATGCTTAGACACTTTATAACTGTAACTAACGGCAACACGTAGACAATTCAAATACAAGAAATGAACGGCCCATAACCTATCATGCTTTTCTAAATATAATCAACACCCAAACATGCGATTTCCCCACCCGATAAACCAAGAATAAGATCATACGATGCAACTTAGGGTTCTAATCACTTTTATATCAACAAGAATGCGGTTCGTCTTCTAATTACAAGATTCGGTACAAATAACACATAAGCATTAAGAATGCCATACAATAATCAAGAACGACATATAATCATCAAGAACTCCACATAATCATCAAGAACACCATAATTATCAAGAATCTCCCAATATCAAGATCACCCATGGAATTATCCCATCAATCATCAATAATAATATCACAAGTCACCAATACACAATAATACGGGGAAATCCTACGGGGGAAATCATAGCTATGAAAATAGGTTTTGTTGAGACATGGGTTACCTCTTAGCCTTAATTAATTCCTTGGCTATGAAGGGTCTTTCTTTAAGCTTTCTTGCTTTTTTGATTTCTTCTAGGGGGATTCTTGGAGCTCTTCGGGGAGGTGGGGCGTTATTCTTGTGGGGGTTTCTAGGTGCCTCTTAAGTCCCCTATTTATATATTTAGGTGTCCTAGTTAGGAACTAATATTATGGGCTTGCTAGTTCTATTTCTTTTGGGACTAAGAATTGGGTTTAGGGGTAAGGGCCCGTGGACTATGGTGGGCCTTCCTAATTAATTACTGTGATTTAATTCTTTCTTTTGGGTAATTGATTAAATGATTTAATTGATCTTAGGGGTCGTAACACGGGGTGTTACACTCTCCCCCCCTTATCGGGAAGCTTCGTCCCTGATGCTTGGTCCTTGCCGTGTGACTTTTTCTTAGTTACCTGGTGTGAAAAGTTCGGGGTAGCGTTCCCTCATTGTGTCTTTGAGCTCCCACGTTGCTTCCTCGGTCCCATGGTTGGTCCAGAGGACTTTCACCATTTCTATGGCTCGGCGACGAGTGTTTCTTATCTTGGTGTCCAGGATCCTCACGGGTCTTTCTTCGTATACTAGTGACTCGTCGAGGTTCACGACCTCGGGTTGAAGCACGTGACTCGGGTCGTGTACGTATTTCTTTAGTTGGGATATGTGGAATATGTTGTGTACTCGTTCTAGTTCGACGGGTTGGGCGAGGCGATAGGCTAGGTTCCCAACTTTTTCTATGATCTCATAGGGGCCGATAAATCGAGGGCTGAGCTTTCCTTTCTTTCCGAATCTCATTACCCCTCGTGTGGGCGAGATTCTTAACCAGACTTTGTCCCCGGTGTTGAACTCGGCTTGTTTCCTCTTTAGGTCGGTATAGGACTTTTGGCGGTCCTGGGCAGCTTTCATCCTTTCCCGGATGTGTTTGACCTTGGTGATTGTGTCCTGTAGGTGTTGGGGCCCTAGTGATATTGGGTCGACCATGTCTTCCCAACATAAGGGGGTTCTGCACTTTTGTCCGTATAGAGCTTCGTAGGGTGCCATGCGAATGCTCGCGTGGTAGTTGTTGTTGTACGAGAATTCAATGAGGTCTAGGTGTTCTTCCCATGTCCCTTGAAAGTCCAACACGCAGGCTCTTAGCATGTCTTCGAGGGTCTGAATGGTCCTCTCGGTTTGGCCGTCCGTGGTGGGGTGGAAAGCAGTGCTTAGTTTTAGTTGTGTACCCAAGGCTATTTGCAGTGATTTCCAGAATTGCGAGAGGAACCTGGAGTCCCTATCGGATACGATGTTTCGGGGGACTCCGTGATACTTCACTACTCGGCTCAAGTAAGCTTGGGCTAGTTGTGTCATTGTCCATGTTTCCTTCATGGCGATGAATCGTGCTGTTTTGGTTAGTCGGTCCACTATGACCCAAATCTTATCCTTGCCGGTCTTTGTTGGGGGTAGTCCCCCGACGAAATCCATGGATATGGAATCCCACTTTCCTTGTGGTATCTCAAGGGTTGTACGAGTCCCTTGGGCTTGCATCGTTCGGCCTTCACCCTTTGGCAATTCAGACACCTGGCCACGAAATCCGCGATTTCCTTTTTCATGTTGGGCCACCAAAACGACCTTTTTACATCTTGGTATAGTTTGTCACCCCCTGGGTGAATCGAGTATGGGGTGTTGTGTCCTTCCTCCAGGATTTGTTGCTTCAAGTGGGGGTGCGTCGAGGGCACGCACCACCTACCTTGGTAACGGAGACTGCCGTCTTCGTGTATTTTGAAGGGTCCTTCCTTCCCCTGGGTTAGGTCGAGGCGGATTTTATCTAGTTCCGGATCTTGCTGTTGCCCTATTTTGATTTCTTCGAAGAGCGTAGGCACGACTCGTGTGTTGAATATGTGGGTGCCGGGGTGGTTTTGACCTTGTTTTATTATTTCCAAATTCAGTCTTTGGAAATCCCTGTACAGCTAGTCCGGTAGGACCCAAGTGGTGTTGAGGGAGTGGTTAGTCTTCCTGCTTAGTGCATCTGCCACCATGTTAGCTTTTCCCTCGTGGTATTGGATGTCCAGGTCGTAATCCTTTATGAGTTCTAACCACCTCCGTTGTCTCATGTTTAGGTCTTTTTGGGTGAAGATGTACTTTAGGCTCTTATGGTCCGTGTAAATCTTGCATTGCACCCCGTACAAGTAATGCCTCCAAATTTTTAGTGCGAACACGATGGCGGCTAGCTCGAGGTCGTGGGTGGGGTAGTTTTCCTCATGGTTTTTGAGCTGCCTGGATGCGTAGGCTATTACTCGGCCTTTTTGCATTAGCACGCACCCCAACCCCTTCTTGGATGCGTCACTGAAGACCTCGAATCCTTCCTCCCCGAAGGGGATGGCGAGTACGGGTGTCGTGGTTAACTTATCCTTTAATTCTTGAAAGGCCGAGACGCAGTCGTTGTCCCATTGGAAGGGGGTTTCCTTTTTCATGAGTTTGTTGAGGGGTTGGGCTATCCTGGTGAAGTCGGGTACAAATCTCCTGTAGTAGCCCGCCAAGCCTAGGAAGCTTCGGACTTCGGTGAGTGAGCTTGGTGTGATCCATTCTTTAACGGCACGGATCTTGGCGGGGTCCACCTTAATCCCTTCCTTGGTTATCACGTGACCCAGGAAGGCCACGCTGTCCTTCCAAAATTCGCATTTAGAGAACTTGGCGTATAGTTGATGCTCTCTTAGGGTTTGCAGGGTTATGCGGAGGTGTCTTTCGTGTTCTTCCTTGTTTCGGGAGTAGACTAGGATGTCATCAATGAATACAATGACGAAGTCATCCAAGTGGGGTCGGAACACTCGGTTCATGAGGTCCATGAATATGGCAGGCGCGTTGGTGAGTCCGAAGGGCATTACGGTGAATTCATAGTGACCGTAACGTGTCCGGAAGGCTGTTTTCTGAATGTCCGGTTTGGCCACCTGTATTTGGTGATACCCGGATCTTAGATCAATTTTTGAGAATACCCCTGCCCCTTTAAGTTGGTCGAACAAGTCGTCGATTCGGGGAAGGGGGTACTTATTCTTTATCGTGACTTGGTTAAGTTCCCTGTAGTCGATGCATAGGCGCATGCTCCCATCCTTCTTTTTAACAAACAACACTGGCGCTCCCCATGGGGAGGTGCTAGGACGGATGTAGTCCTTGTCTAGCAATTCTTGCAGTTGCGTTTTTAGTTCCTTCATTTCTTTTGGTGCTAATCGGTAGGGAGGTTTAGAAATTGGGGCAGCGCCCGGTACGAGATCTATGGTGAACTCGACTTCTCTGACTGGGGGTGCCCTGGGGATTTCGTCCGGGAAGACGTCGGTGAATTCGCTTACCACTGGGATGGTTTGTGGTTCGGGGTTTTGGTGCTGAGGTCCTCGACCGAACATAGGAAGGCCTCGCCTCCCTTGTTTAGGTATCTCTTCATTTTCATCATGTTCACCACTTTGATCCCGGCTTCCTGGTGGGTTCCATGGTAAGATACCCTCTTACCGTTTGGTCCTCGTAAGACCACTTTTTGTTCTCCGCATAGGATTTGTCTTGGTATTTTTCTAGCCAATCCATGCCCAAAATCACTTGTACCCCATCCAGTTTGGATCGGATTAAGTTGCTGGGAAATTCCATCCCTTGTATGGTGATCATTATATCCTTGTACATGCGGTCGCATTCTAGGATTTCGCGGGAGGCCACTTTGACCTGGAGTCGGACCTTGGTGCTGGTGTTGAGGTCGAGCCGAGTGGCAAACTCGATTGCTATAAATGAGTTGGTAGCCCCTGAGTCAAATAACACTGTGGCGGGGGTGGCGTGTACTAGGAAGGTTCCGGAGACTATGTTGCTACCCCCAATTTTGGCTTTGCTTAGAGTGAGGATTCTTCCTTGAGTGGTTGGCGTTGTGACTAAGTGGGGTGAGGCGGCCCTGGGGCTTTTAAGGCTGTGGGTGGGGTTCATGTGATTTCCTTCTGATTTCCTTTTGTTTCCCAGGCGTGTTTCCCGGGGTTGGTTTGGCACTTGTTGTAGCTGGGATGCCTTGGCATAGGCTTCCCTGAGGGTTCCTGGCCCTTGTGTGGCTAAGGCTTTTTGATATTCGGGGTCAAGGCCCGTTATGAACCTTTCGGTCTTGACCCTCTCGGTGGGTACTAGCTCGGGGATGAGGCGAGCCAGTCGGTGGAATTGTTGGTAGTATTCCGTGACCGAGGTTGCGCCTTGTTTTAGGTGGAGGAATTCTTCGTATATGGTGGCTCTTAGGTGGCTGGGATAGAATTGTTCTCGTAGCCGCGTTTTTAGGTTTTCCCAGCTGAATCCGGGGTCTTGTTCAAGGGTGGGTCCTTCGTGAGCCCACCAGGTGTCGGCCTCGTGTCTGAAGTAGAAGGAGGCCATTCTTACTTGGTGGCCCTCGGGGCATTTAGTTGCCCTGAATATCTTGTCGAAAGTCCCGATCCACTCCTCGAGGGTCGTGGGGTCTTCGTTTCCTGAGAGGGTGGGTAGTTGGTGTGACGAGACTTGGTGGTGGATTTCCAAGTTCTCGTTCAGTAAAGGCTGGGGCACGGTAGTACTTAGTGCCTGGGCAATTTGGGCCAGGCGTTGCAGATTCTGAGTCGGGAATTCCTCCGTGGGGAGTTTTGGCGTTCCTACCTGTCTTCTTCTCGGTGCCATCCTGGAGTTCATAGGTCAATGTTATTTTGTGTTCTTACCGTGATGCAATAAGTGAAGGGGACAGTTCCTTTAAGTTAGAGAGGGATAAAGTGAGGAGGGGGGTTATGTGTAGGTTTCACAATCTCACCGCGCGTCCTAAGATTCCTGAATCCTATGTTTCTTAATACCTAGAGTTCAAGCCTAATGTCCTAAAGTCCGGTCTTAAGAGTCTTATCCTAGGGTCAAACTTAGGCTCTGATACCAACTGCAACACCCCAGATTTTTAAGATATTTAAAACTTATAAAATAAAGGTGAAATCTCATTAAATCCCAAAACATAATACAAGAGTGCGGGGTGCTATGCCACACCTGAGCTAGAGAACTCAGGTGCACAGGCTAACTATCTAAAATCCTTAGCAATGTAAATGCATAAACATGGCACGCAGGCCGGAAGGGAAACTATCTACTTCTACGCTCCAAGTTCTAGCGCGCTCCAGTGACTTATGCTTCTGTGCTTGAAAGCCAAATATATCTGTTCAGCGAGAGATGCTGGTAACCCACTCCAACGCGTTGAAATACAATACATATAGAGATATATATAGATATACGAAAACCATTTTGAAGCATGAAGATATATCCTACGAGACTCTAGCTTTTAAAACCGGGAGTGACTCGACAGATAAGGCTAGACACAAGCAACAGTTATAATCAAGCGTATACAATCCACAACAGGCAAGACAGATAAAGCTGATCACAAATAATAATCATAACCCAACATACACAATCCCTAGCATAAATCCCATAGTCAAATCCCCCAATATACTCATAAACACAACTCATCCATATCTCATCAAATAGCACACTTTGTTGGCGCCACAGGACCAATCGCATGCCCATACATGAGGGTCAGCGCATATAGCTCTGACACGGCCCCGCAGCACCCTGCCCCGTCTCACATTACGGAGGAGCCGATCGCAACCGGCTGATGGACCTTTGTCCTACATAATATTTATATACCTGACCGGTCTTTACCAGCCTTGTTAACAGTTGAGATGGTTCTCAGCCCATTCAACTGCCCGTATAGTGGACCTTTGTCCTATATAATATTTATATACCTGACCGGTCTCTACCAGCCTGGTTAACGGTCGGTATGGTTCTCAGCCCATCCGACTGCCCGTATAGTGGAACTTAGTCCTATATAATATTTATATACCTGACCGGTCTCTACCAGCCTGGTTAACAGCCGGTATGGTTCTCAGCCCATCCGACTGCCCGTATAGCCCGATTGATCTCAACCAACTCGGGGTTACACACACACATAACATATAGCAAGTACATGCAACCCACATTAACATGTTGGGAAGGGGGAGAAAACGTATAACAAAACCTATGCGTGATCCCTCACATACTAAGAATAGTCCTCAGGGGTTCATGCTTCTTCCACCTAGGTCAACGGGATACCAATTCAACTAGCATGCAATATAATAGACCCATAACCTACGAATGGTACCCGAAATATCAAACTAGACATAGGCACGATAAACGGAGTCCGTTGGGACACCACGGGGAACGGGGGAACATCAAACGGGGAAGCCGAGATCCCGAGGGGGATGATTTTCCAGCGGGTAGCCGGTGGGTGGGGGGCCACCCGCCGGCTGCCCGCCGGGTATTACTGTTCCGGGCAGCGGGTCGCCGGCCGGCAGCTGCCCGCCCGCCGGCCGCCCGCTGCCGGAGATGTGTTTTCCGGCCGTGGGTAGGTGGCGGGTCCCCTACCCCCCACTGACTCTTATCACACAATTTCACCCCGGGAACCATTGTGGAACCCGAAACCATGCTTAGACACTTTATAACTGTAACTAACGGCAACACGTAGACAATTCAAATACAAGAAACGAACGGCCCATAACCTATCATGCTTTTCTAAATATAATCAACACCCAAACATGCGATTTCCCCACCCGATAAACCAAGAATAAGATCATACGATACAACCTAGGGTTCTAATCACTTTTATATCAACAAGAATGCGGTTCGTCTTCTAATTACAAGATACGGTACAAATAACACATAAGCATTAAGAATGCCATACAATAATCAAGAACGACATATAATCATCAAGAACTCCACATAATCATCAAGAACACCATAATTATCAAGAATCTCCCAATATCAAGATCACCCATGGAATTATCCCATCAATCATCAATAATAATATCACAAGTCACCAATACACAATAATACGGGGAAATCCTACGGGGGAAATCATAGCTATGAAAATAGGTTTTGTTGAGACATGGGTTACCTCTTAGCCTTAATTAATTCCTTGGCTATGAAGGGTCTTTCTTTAAGCTTTCTTGCTTTCTTGATTTCTTCTAGGGGGATTCTTGGAGCTCTTTGGGGAGGTGGGGCGTTATTCTTGTGGGGGTTTCTAGGTGCCTCTTAAGTCCCCTATTTATATATTTAGGTGTCCTAGTTAGGAACTAATATTATGGGCTTGCTAGTTCTATTTCTTTTGGGACTAAGAATTGGGTTTAGGGGTAAGGGCCCGTGGACTATGGTGGGCCTTCCTAATTAATTACTGTGATTTAATTCTTTCTTTTGGGTAATTGATTAAATGATTTAATTGATCTTAGGGGTCGTAACACGGGGTGTTACAGTACTCGACCACTGACTGAGATCCTTGCTGAAGGTAGAGGAATTCCTCGTACATCGCAGCTCGCATATGTGCCGGATAAAACCTCTCGCGCATCCTATCTTTAAGCGCCGACCAATCGAACTCAGACTCCTCAAGGTAGGCCAGACCCTCATGAATCTACCACAGATCAGCCTCGTGACAGAAGTAGAACGTTGCCAGCTCTACCCTCCGCTCCTCGGGACAACCCACAACCGAGAAGATCTTATCGAATGCTCTCATCCACTCCTCCAAAACAACCGGGTCTTCTTCACCCGCGAAGGTCGGAGGTCTGTGACCCGACACCAAACGACCCATGTCCCTGTGCCCGGCAAGTTGAGGAGGTGGCATGGGGTGGTTGTTGTTCAGCAACGCTCACTAAGAGTCTGCATCGTCTGCGTCAACTGCTGTAGGTTCTGGGCAAGCTGCTCATTCGTCGGGGTCTCCGGGGTACGCGCACGTGGACGAGGAGGCATCGCAAAGCTTCTACAACAACAACACGGTTACCAAAAAGACAACAAACAAGCAAACAGCTATAAACAACGCACAGCTCACCGCGCAACCTAGAGTCCTAAGCCTAACACTTAGATTCTTAAGGTCACTTTAAGGTCTCAAACCACACTTAGCAACTTAGAAGTCTAGACTTTATCAACCTAGGCTCTGATACCAAGTGTAACACCCCCTAATTTCCATACTGAATTAAGCCTTAAACATGCAGATAACTAACCAAAATATCAAACACACCGGAAGACTAACAAAGATTATATAAACTGGAAATGAAAAGAGTGCTATGCCACGCTCACCCAGAGTTGAACGCACAGGCTAAACATCTGCATAATTCACAATCTAAAATCCATACATAACCAAAGTACTAAAGTCTATCCTTGGCACATAGGCCATAACAACACAAACAAAGGGAACTACACTAGCAGGTTCTAGACCGCGCTCACGTCTACACATCACCTGAAAGAAACACATAAAAGATGGGACGACGCCTGGTCAACGAATAATGCTGGTAACCCACCAATACATGTGAAATATCATACATAGATAAGTTATACGTATGTAAAACCATTTGCGAAACAGAATATATATATATATATATATATATATATATATATATATATATATATATATATATATATATATATATAAAAGTTCAAAACCAAGAGCAGATGTCAACACAAGACTCAATGCACTCACAACAAGAATAAGGGAAAACATCCCAAGACCACAAGAAGTAAGAACAACTCACAAGAACGGCTCAAGGCATAATCTACCATCACACAGTAGATTAACACCCGACATGCATGATACAAGAGAAATGACACAACCATTGGCAACACATTGCCTTTGTGACAACACATGTCACAAATAGAGAAATACACAACCACGGCTACACAAGCCTTCGTGACATCACTCATCACGAATTGATATGCCTTCCTTATGCCCGGTTCCAACCTTATGGCTACCCCCAACCTTATATCTAGTTCCAACCTTTACCTCCAGGACCCCTGTACACCAAGTCCAACCTTATTCCCCCGGGAACCGTCGTTCCCCCTCCAACAATCCCTCCAACAGAACCACTGATTTCATAGTACACGAGGGTACCGATCACACACGGCAACACATGCCCTGGATAACACATGTTATCCCAGAAATAAACACGTGAACCTTACACAAAGGCCATAAACTCCATAATCGCGTCATGGCCACCATGAGGACCACTATCGTACCTTGGTGATTAAGGCCCCATAAACCAAAATCATGCAATCCAGGTACAGCCACACACACATCCCACCTCAACAGGAATCAATCAATGGATCACAACGAAGATATGAAACCATACTCAATCAAGGAATGGATCATAGTCCAAGCACAACGATGAATAACACAAGTCATCATCAACAATAGGAAGGTACAAACAACACACACGCTAGCATTTAAACACCGAACTAGCATGCTTATCAAACGGGTAAACCAAACGTAGTTCCGAAGAACACACAAGACTCATCACGGTTCAACGAATCACAATGTTGAACACTTAGCATGATTCACGACACCAAAACCTACATGGAATCCTACCATATAGTTCTAGACATACGAAACATCAAGAAGACGCTCAAATAGTTCCACAAAAGAACATCGGGAAGTCAAAAGACCAAATACCGAGTCAAAAGAATCACGGGGAACAAATCCCCGCCAAGCCAACATATGTTCCCCGCGGGTGGGCCTACGGGTAGACCCCCACCCATGGTCCCGCCCGCTGGTACATACCCACAAGCCACTTGTACCCCGCGGGTGGGGCGGCGGGTGGTGCCCCGCCTGCCGTTCCGCCCGCGGGTACACACCCTGTACCAAAATATCCCTTCGGGGATTTTCAACTCCAAGCTCAAATTCAAGTCCAAAACATGCCAAATCTCACCAAATACAACAAAATGACTTGAATCAAAGGAATAGCCAAGCAATGGCATACAAGAACCCTAATAACAAGCTCTAGATATGCATTTTCACAAGACAATGCATAAACACTCACATTTCATAGCAAAACACATGTAGAATCCAAGAAATCATCATATAGGTAAGCAAAATAGATTTTGTAGAGCATGGGTTACCTCTTGTAAACAAAAACCTTCACTTAACACTTCACCAAGCTCCTACTAAGGCTCACCTTCCAAACCCACTTCAAGAACACACCAAAAGATCATAAAGATTCTATCTTTAAAGAAATACGCCTTAGAAAACACTAAAAACAGAAGATGAGCATAGATCTTACCCTCCTAGATGCCCAAATGTATGAAAGGTAGAATCTTGGAGACAACCTTTGAAGATTTGACAAAGCTCCAACTTGGCTTGGAAGAAAAGCTATCTAACTTTTAGAGAGAAGGGAGAGCTCAAGTTTGGAAAGTGTAAGGAGAAAGAATGAGGAGTGTCTACTAGGTTAGCTTGCATTACTAACACAAGGTGAAATGTCATGAATACCCTTACTAAAATGAAGAGGTGTAAGGGAACAAGGGAACTACTCACAAAGCTTAAGGTACAACCTTGACTTTGGGTTGACTAGTCAATTACTTGTCCTCGACTATTAAATTTTCAGGAATTTAAGGAATTAAATTTCCAATTGGTTTAGGATTAATTACTTAATTAATCCCTTAATCGAATTTGGATTACGGGGTGTCACACCCGTTACTTCACCGGGACTAGGCAACGGCCCTCCTCTAGGGCCGTGCCCTAGTCCCGTGTCACTACGGCTCTAGCCGGCGGCCCTCCTGATGGGCCGCGGCTAGGGCCGTCCATCTGATCTGGTGCACACTGTGTTGTGCACCAGATGGTTTTTCATCTGCAAAATCCAATCCAAACAAGTCCAAAACAATCTCAACAACTCACAAACAAATACTAAATCACTTCTAAGCATGAACACATCAAAAACTCATAGTTTCTACTCATTTATACTCAAAACTAAGGCTTCACAGAGCCAATTTTAGAGAGGAATCCATGGGGTTATACCTCTTGTAGTCTTTCTTCTAGCTTGGATCTCTTCCTCCTCTCTATCTAGTTTGAGCCTCCTTCACCACCTATACTTCCCAAACACACCATACATCCTTAGCCTAGAACCTCAAAGATTAAAGGAAACTAGAAGAGAAATGAAGGCTAGGATTGAAAGATGAAATGAGCTTACTGTGATGTTGTTTCTCCTCTTTTCTTGGCAGACAAATGGTGTGGAGAGGCAAAGAAAGAGATCATGGAATCAAGATGGAATATTGTTGTTTATATAGGGTTCAAAACCCTAGGTTGATCATCAATGATTGGTTGAGGGCAAATGAGTAATTTCATAAGCTAGAAGATGAATCAGGAAAGGGATTTTGGATGTCTAGTGGTCCACCATGCAACATGAACCATAGGCTAGAAATGCTATTTTAAATACTTTGGGGTTGAAAGTGAATTTTTTTCTCAAAAATCAATTTGGATGAACACTTGTTTAAAATCCTTTTGAATTCTCCCGGTCTTACTCAGATAAATTTCTCGATTTAAATCTTGGTACGCGAAGCACCTGAAAACTTTGGAATTTTCAAATAGAATCCATTTTTGGTGTCGAATTAATTTAAAATGTGAAGAAAATATTTTATTCAAACACCGATTGATTGCAAAAATTTTTAATGGAGTGAAAAAAGGCTATTTTGGGGGATTTCTTAATTCCGAATTTATAAAATGAAATTTTGGGTTGTTAAAACCATAGCCGAAAGGCTAATCTAGACCTCCTTCTGACTGCTTTCTTATGTTGGCTTCAGAACTCTTGTTCTTCTTCTTAGGAACTTTGCATTCAGAAGACTTGTGGCTAAATTTGCCACAATTGAAGCATTTTCCATGAAACATCTTCTTGGTAATGCCTCCATTCGGACCTAGCTTTCGCTTGTCCTTCTTGTTCCTCTTGGAGCTTTTACCGTGCTCTAGTATGTTGGCCTTAGCGCCACTAGTGACAGAATTTCTCCCACTGAGTCGCTGGATCAGGTCCTCCAGGTTCATCTCCGTTTGCTTATGCTTAAGGTAGTTCTTGAAGTCCTTCCACCTTGGAGGCAGCAAGTGGATAACAGATCCCACTAGGAAGGCTTCACTCAACATCATGTCCTCGTCACGGATTTCGTCGAAGATCAATTGTAAATCTTCTACCTGACTTAGCACGGTCTTGGAATTAACCATTTTGAAGTCCAGGAATCGGCCAACCACAAATTTCTTTGAGCCGGCATCCTTGCTTCGGTATTTATGATGCAAGGCTTCCTACAACGCTTTTGATGTGCCAATCCTGCAATATACATCGTATAACGCATCACATAATCCGCTCAGGATGTAGTTTCGGCAAAGGAAGTCCGAATCCTTCTAATAGCCAACTGCCATCACGGATTGGGCATCATGTTCCCTTAACTCGGGAACTCTCTCGGTTAAGAACCTTGCCAAGCCGGGAGTTGCCAGGTAGAACAACATCTTTTGTTGCCACCTCTTGAAGTTCGATCCACTACCGGTGAACTTCTCCGGTCTTTCGGCTGAACCACTCGGTGGTCCCACCATCTTGTGAACCAACATTCACTGGTGGGGAATGAGAATTTGCAACGTTGTTGCCATTCCCACCATTGTTGTTCTCAACAACATTCTCCTCCCCAAGAACTGGCAAAGCGCGGTTCTCCATTTCTTCTAGGAAATTAGAGACAAACAACCAACAGGAAACGAGAATAAGGTTTTAAGATTGTTGGGTAATAGGTGGAAGAAACCCCAAATAATAATCCTATGGAAAGATTATTATTATATAGGAAAACAGAAAAGTGGGAAGGAAAAGATGGATGATTTGGGTAGAGGTTAGCACGAGTTTGAACAAGTCATTCTTTTCCTTAAAACCTTATTTTCTACCTCCCACAAGTGCTAGGAGCGTTGTAGCCTAGGTTTCCTAGGATAAAATATGCAATGATTCACTATTTGAGCACCCAAACAATGAATCCTGCAAACAAAGCAAAGATAGAACAGAAGAAGCTAAAGAAAGAGTAGAAGCAGCGTTTTGGAAGCTTAAACGCAGTGGAATTCCTTAGATTTCTTGTTGTGTAAAAAGCTTCTGCCCTACCTCTCTTTATATAGGGTTGTTGGAGTGATAGCATTCAACATGGAAATTAACTTGGTGTTAAAACCAATTGTGTAACACCTGTAACAGCCACCCACTAACAGAAAAATTAAATTCATAATTCAAAAATTGGAATTAAAACAATATTAATTCCGTAACAGATGAATGTACATGTTCGTTGTTCAGGACACGAGAGTTCGAGGTTCCAACAGCACGAGAGTACAACTCTCGTGCTCTGTGGTGCAGCCCGAGAGCGCACCTTTCGTGGACATTCATGCCCGCAGGTGCCGGTGCACATGAGCTTAGGCTTGAGTCAAGCCTTTTCGATCTCATTTTGGGATTTGATTTCCACCCCCACCGCCTGCGCGCGAGAGAGAGCCTCTATGCTATACAATTAAATAATCTTAGAAAGAGCTCTTGTATAAATAGTGGGGCAAATCCTCTTCCCAAACCAATGTGGGACAAAAGTTAACTTTTTCCCTTCATTTTCCAACTTAAATGGGTCTACTTTGAGAAATCCACTTTGACTCGACCCAAATCGGAAGTGGACCCCACTGATAATTGTACTACAAAATAGCCACTTAATATGCCATTTGAAGCTATTTTTTCCAACACTTAGGTTCCCACCACACCCTGCAGAAAATGGGTCTTTTATCATATCTGATCGGTCAAGATTTTTCAATGACTCTCCAAGTTCCTTGTCCCCACATTGTCACTAAAACAAAACTTTAAAGTGATTAGTCGAATTAAACAATTATTCCTAACCATCATATTTTTCAAGGGCATTCTATTATACATTAAACAAAGAAAAAATTGTAATTTATGCCCCTCACAAATATGTCAATTATCAATGTCACCCTTGAATTATTAGTGGTGTAAATGTTGTCTCTTAATTTTCAAAACGTGACATATATATATTGCCCCTCCCCTGAATTATTAGTGGTGTAATTGTGGTTACCCGTCATCTTCCCTGTTCGAATACCGTGGGTTTTTCCTCAAATTTTCTTCCTTCGTTTGTTCTTCTTCCACCGACAACAATGTTTCTCCTTCTTCCACCGACAACAATATTTTTTTTAAACCTGCAAAAACTTGTACATTGCAGGAGTAAAAATCAACAAAAAACCTCATCTTCCATCAACAAAAAATCAATCCCTTTATTTTGTACTGTTCCAAAAACCATGTAAAGTCCATTGATATTGATGCTCTTAGGAAAATTTCCAAATACCTTCTAGACTTTCTTCACGATAAGTAAACGAGAAGTTAAGCCATGAGAAGTTAATTTAACTTTGCTAGACCATCCAACTTCTCTAAGTCTTACAACTTCTCTAACTTTTCTAGATCATCCAACTTTTTAAGTCATCCAACTTATCTAAATTATCTATCTTCTCTAGAACATCCAACTTTTTTAAGTCATCCAACTTCTCTTAAACATGAAAATTTTCCATATTCTTGATCAATCAAATAATAAAATTCCTACCAAACCTAAATAATATTTTCAACTCCACAACATCAAAATATTATTTATACTCCGCTAGACATGTCTGAATTAATATATTCAACTATTTACTATATAAATATCCAACATGAGCGTCGTTGAGTTGTACAAGGGTCATTTTGTAAATGTACCGTTAGGATTATCTATAAATGTGATGTTTGTAATCTGAGATGTATTATTATCACAATTAATAAAAGATCATATTCACTGAAATAACAATCGAACCATGTAAATCATCTTCCTCATTTGTCTATCTTTGTTCGTGTTCTGTTACTCTTATTTTTTTTTTTCATCATTAGAACAATGATCTCTTACTCTTGTCTGTCCTCAATATTAGGATTTTTTTGCAACATATACACATCTCTCTCCTCTCTCTCTCTCTCTCTCTCTCTCTCTCTCTCTCTCTCTCTCTCTCTCTCTCTCTCTCTCTCTCTCTCTCTCCTCTCTCTCTCTCTCTCTCTGTCTGTATAATTGAGTTTGATCAATACAACTCCCATTTAAAAGAAATTATACACAATTGGTAAGAATCTCATGCATAAACTAGTTGTTTCAATCTTGTATGTGCTTTGTGAACTATTATGAGATAATATGGTAGGGACATTGTTTCGAATCATTATACTTAGATTTTGATGATGTTGTGATTGTATTAGGACTTTAAATACCTCAATTTGTTTATCTTTAGTCCAAGCCAAATACTTAATGTTTTGTTATAAATCAATTAAGTTGATTAGCTTATGTTATCAGCTAGTTGTTGCGAAACTGTCTACTATAGTAAAACAATGGAGTTGAAGACAGTGAGCCAACAAAGTGCGTACTAGTAGAGAAGTTCAATCAAAAGCTGATCAACTTACTTTGACCAACTAGGTTATTGAATCTCTGAAGAGTCCTAAGGCATTCCACCAACAAGAGTTTCCTAGGCAAATCGTCTAAGGCTGAGAAGCCTTCTTGATGATGACACTTGTATTTATCCAACTGTTGATGAAGAAAGGTCGACAATGTTGTACATTTTCTTTCAAATTCACACTAACTCTGTGGAAAAGGAAAAAGTTGTTACGCAAGAAGCTAAGTAGTACATTTGTAGCACGTTATAGATAGTGACAAATTTGGACACCTATCGCACTAAGAGTAATAGACAAATTCAAAGTTTCCTTGAAGGTTACCAGCTTACCCCTTTCCTCTATCCTATAATTAGAGGGCTCTAGAAGCTCAAAGAGGTTGTCCATTACTCATCCCTGAAAATTAAAATTGCTAAGTGTCATTGCTAAAGTTTTCAATAGTTCTCAAGTAAAAGAGAGAGACGAAGCTTAAACGCTCATATCTAGTGCAACATGAGTTTCACAGTAAACTCCTGAGTTCATATTCCATTCGTTTCTAGAAACCTGAGACCGATAGACTTTTTGCCAAACCCGGGACCAATAAATATTTTCAATTTTTTAAAAAATTTCCATATTTGAGCGGCTTGTTAGCTCCATTTTTTTGTAGCACAAAAGTGTCGACGTATTAGGGAATAATAAATTATAGAATCATGATATGTGATAAATTTCATATTTACACATTTTTTCCCTTTCTTTTCTTGCGAAATTGCATTGTGTTCAAACTAACACTTTATGAGCAATTTACTTGCTTATGTAGTTATTGATTGTATGTAGATGATTTTGAGACATTGATTGAAAAATTATATAGATTTGAGCTTTGTTGGAAGAACATTGAAGTCATCTACCTACAAGGACATGTTTTAGGAGAATGAGAGCCATGAAAGGTCAAAGAAGCAAAAAGGTTGAGTTAGAAACGTCGCGACATAACCTGATGACTTATTAAAATCACAAACGAAATGAAGAATTATATTGTCGAGTTTGGTGTGAAAACCAACCACTTCATCATGGTTTCCAATGTAGCAGGCTCTACAAAATATTCTACAAGTTGTTCTGTTAATCCATTTCTCAATATAGGATTTCAACAACATTGAAAAACCAACTTAAAGATTTAAAATTTAACGAAAAGCATAAAGGCCATGTTCGGTAAAATAGTTAGCTTATCAATTAATTTTGGCTTATTTGATCAATATTAATTGTTTGACTTGGTTAAAAAATCAATATAAGTGTTTGGTTAATTAGCTTTTTGTAATTCTAAAATGCTAAAATTCAAAAAGCTGTTCAAAACACCTTTTTCAATTAGCTTTTTGAGAAAAGAAATTATACCAAACAACTATCCGCTAACAACTAATTTATCAAACACTCACTAATGTTATCAACAAGTTATACCTTGTAATTAACTCAATCACCTAACGACTAACAACTATCAGCTAACAATCATTTATCAAACAACACCAAAATCTAATTCACACTTTAAATAGGTAAAAACAACAACAACAACTACAACAGCTTATAATAAGTCAAAAGTGCTATGCAAAGGACAGTTCTCCACACCACTAGCCATCATTGCATGGTGACTACAACCTCTATGTATGTGTGTTAACTAGTACTCCGTAGTTATTTAACATCTTTTGACTTTTTTTTTTTTTTTTTTTTTTGAAATCTCCTTCATCTCCTAGCTTGAAATATGGTTAGATTAAAGAGTTTTAATATTCATTTCCAAGCCAATTCATTTTCAAATCTTTTATTATTATTATTATTATTATTATTATTATTATTATTATTATTATTATTATTATTATTATAATAATAATAATAATAAACACTCATAATATAACCAAAATAATTCACAAATTGGAATTGACACAAGTCAAAAATAATATATTATAAATAAAACTAACAAATTAACAAATTTCATTATTTATTCATATTATAAAATTTAAAAATAACAATAAATAATGATTAAAAAAAACTAATGAAACCACCGTCAATTCAAGCTGCCACCGCGCGCCGCCGAGCTCTGTGAGGAGAACGAAAACACCGCCACCCACTGCAGTCCTTCGTTGCAATGCTAAGCTATTAGTTGCTACCTGCCACCTTTCTTTAGGCCATCCACAATTGTGGATAATGCACAATTTCTAAAAAAAAAAAAAAAAAAAAACGAGTGGTGGAAAGAGGGTTGAGGTTCATCTGCCAGGAGAGAGATAATGGTAGAGATGGGGGACTCACACTTGTTTTGGATTAGTCGTGACAGCCTCGCGTGGCTGTTACACATTTTTGTTTTATTTTTTTTCTCTTTCCTCATATATTCCCTGTCCTAATCACACTTATAAAAATTGTTCAAAATTATAAAATATCTCCACTATTATGAATACTCGAATTTTGCAAGAAATCATTTTAATAGTTTAATTTGGATCTTCATCATTTTTATTTCGAGATGCAATCTAAATATAGTATAGTAAAACAAGATAATAATAAAGTGACAAAAATGTATGAGGAGAGAGATTTTTTTTTTTAAATATTTAGATTTTGTTATAATAATACATAGAGATCTCTATTTATAAAGATAATTAAGAAATATTATCCAAAAACACTAGATAAAGATAGAAGTCTAGAAGATTTAAAAATACATTTGGACTTTAAGTTATTGTATTCTACGACAAAAAAAAAAAAAATACAAATATAGTAAAATTTCTGTGTCCAAATATAATGTATAAATATTCAAAAAAAAATACAATTCAAAATTTAATTTAAAAGTTACATTTTTTATTTTTTGCATATTTAAATAATAAATTATTCACAAAAATTTCGATGTCAATTCTTTTTCTAAAATTTTATTTTCAATTACAATTAAGATTAATCTATGGATTCTAAAAAAAATAATTATCAAGTATAAAAATAATGAATTATATTATAAAATAATTTTTTTTTAAAAAAAATTGACTCCCAAAAATTGAGGCTCTGCGCGGTCGCCCTGGAATTTTGTAAGAGAGTCCAGCTTCTTTAAAAATTACAAAATTACTATCACACAATTATAATTAAGACCAATTTATGGATTCTAAACACTGTTGTAAAAATCGACCTAGGCGGCGCCTAGGCGCCCCTACGCCATTCAACTTTCACTATTAGGCGCCCAAAAATTGGTCGGGCGCCTAGGCGGCGAAATAGGTCAAAATCGGCCTAGTGGGTCGATTTCGTCCGAAGTCGTCTGGCTCAGCCGTCCGTAGACTAGTTTGATACTTTGAATCTTTGGATGATTGAAGTATTTGAGTATTTTTATTTTTTTAATATTATTTTGATGTTATGACTTATGAATTATCATTATTTCATTTATTTGGATGTGTTATTTAATTGAATGTTGAAAACAACCTCATTAAAATTGTCAAACTACAAGTCTCCCACTATTTTTTTTGGCGCCCGCCTATCGCCGCCTAGATTCCGCCTAGGCGCTAGGCGCTGCTCAGACGTCCGACTAGCGCCTAGCGCCTACTGCAACCATGGTTTTAAAAAAAATAATTATTAAGTATAAAAAAATAAATTATATATATAATATTTTTTAAGAAAAAATTGACTCCAAAAAATTGAGATTTTGTGTCGTTGCCAAGGCCACACATGGGCAGAGTCCGCCCTGAAATTTTGTAATACTATTTTAAAAATTATAAAATTGCTATCACACAATTTTTTTATGACTATATGCTTTTAATTAAAAACAAAAACTACAGATGCCTATTGTCGCATTTTTTATGTCGAGTCTCTACTATTGCCTACTCACCATTTCGCTACCAACTTTGAAGAATAGCTAGGTAGTTAGTCCCATTTGGTGGTCTAGTGGTGGGCATGAATGGACAATTTTAACAAAAATCAAGTGACTATATTTGTTTACTTAATAATTTAGAAATCATATTTCAAAATAAAAAATAATTGAGTGACTAAACATACACAATTATCTTTATATATAATTAATTAATATGATAAAACAATTGATGACTTTTATTATATAAGAAAATGACAAGATATGCAAAAATTTGTTCATTATATATGTTATGCATTATGCTGTGATTTTAATCTCAATAATTAAATTTTCTAACACCACTGATTAAGACCCTATTTGGTAACATAGTTCGATTATCAATCAATTTTGATCACTATTAGGTGTTTGACTTGGTTAAATAATCCATATGGATGTTTGATTAATTAGCTTTTTGTAACAACTTATTGCTTCAAAATGCTAAAATTTAAAATAAAAAAAAAAAAAAAAAGAGTTCAAATCAGTTTTTTAGATCATCTTTTTGAGAAAGTCATTTTGTATGTAATCAGTTATCATCTAACAGTTAATTTACCAAATACTTTTCTGCAATCAGCAAATGTTATTAACTACTCAAACCCACTAACCCAATCGGTTAACAACTATATATTTACCAAACACTCCCTAAATAAAAAGAATTGTCATTTAAATTTACATCTTGAAAAGCTATATTATACTATTTGCTTTTTAACTTGATTTAACAATTCAACAACTACTCTAAAAAGTTAAAGATCATTCCAAATATTCTGTATACCAAACAACACCACAATCATCTTTTTCAATTCATTAAAAACAAGTTGAATCCCTCAAATAATGAACTTTGAGCCAAACAATCTAAAGCTCCAAACAGTAGTGGGTGGTTACTGGTTAGAAACAGGAATATAATGGCTAATCACCAATTTTAACAAAGTCTAAGTAGGGTTTTGTTTTCTTCGTTGAGATTGAGCACAAAGATCTCTTTTTTAATTATAAGTCAAGATCCTACACCGATCCCTAAGTGCAGGCACTCAATTTGAAACTCTTTTATGCATACCACTTTTGTTTCTTCATGATAATGATTTTTACAGTCAACACAATTTTTTTTTTTTTTTTTGTTTTTTTTGGGATAATTCTAGATTTCCATCTCTATTCTGACATGTAAAGTCACTTTGTTTTGAATTTAGATGATAAGATATCATATTTTATTTGTTTATATTCTTAAAAAAATATTATGTCAGTTCAAACACAATTGCTCTTGATAAAACGAATTGATGTATTTATTGTAACATTACGTTTGATTCGCGGGAATAGGTATAGATAGAATGACATTACCGGGAACTGGCCTAATCCATTGTTCGTTAATGCATTTTGTTCTCAGGAATGAGTTATTCCCCTTGCAAAAAGAATAACAATTTTAGGGTATTCTTAAATTCTCGGTAGGGGCAGTGGATCTATGAATTTTTCTGAGGGGCAAAATTCAAATGAATACAAAATGTATATTAAAAAAATCAAAATTTGATATAAAATAAATATTTAAGGGTTTTCCCTTCAAAAACGTATATGACAAAATATCAAAATGTAATATAAAGCACAAATATATTAAAGGTAAATTTTTTTAAAAAAAAAAAACTGAATAAAGCCCCTTCAAAAATGCATACGACAAAATATAAAAATTTGATATGAATCACAAATATATTAAAGGTAAAAAAGTTAGAATAAAATTCCTCCCCACTTATGAAGGGTAGAAAAAGTTAAAATAATGTAAGTGGGTCTAGTGGAATTCAAACTCATGACTTATTCTATTAAATTTTAAAAACCAAACAAGCTTAATCGAAGATTACAGTGGATAATAAGATTCCTTGATGACAATTAATCATTGTTCATATTTATATTATATAAACATTAACTAAGACTATGTGGTCTAATGGTACCCGGGTTGGACTTTCATTTGGAAGGTTGTGAGTTTGAGCCTTAGTGGAGGCGTTATTAAAGTATATGAACAGATACTACATTGTAATAGAACCAGCAGACAAAGAAAATATTATATAAACATTATATTACTACTATTATTTGTTTGTTTTAGAATTGTTATACATTATGTTAAGAACATTTGTATTACTTTTGAGTATTTTGTATAAAAAAAAAAATGCCATTCTTCTTTTGAATATTATTAAATATTTTTCTAAAAAATTTTGTTACTAGTATAAATATTTTGTTTGCTAAAAACTTACCCATCACAATTTTTATTTTTTTTTTGGCCAATAATATAGTTGTTATACAATTGTATTATTTAGTATATATATATATACTAATAAGAGCCAATAAAGTTAAGCCTATAAGAAGAACTAAAAAAATGTTCGCCCGTCAAATTATTTGATAAAATAAATTGTTCATATTATTTTGATTTTAGTATTTTTTTTAATTATTTTTCTTATTTTATCCTCTATTATATCATTTAATTTACTTTTCCTAAATACCTTTCATTCCGTTCGTGTAAACTTTAGTAAAGGAATATTCTGTTACTAAAGTTTACACGGATGGAATACATGTGTATTTAAGAAAAGTAAAAGATATAATAGAGGGTAAAGTAGGAAAAATAATTAAAAATACTAAAATCAAAATAATATGACCATTTATTTCAACAAATAATTACATCAACTTTTTTCTAATTCATATTAGGAGAGTAACTTTATTGGCTCTTATTAAATTCGTAGATGTAGATTTTATGCACAAGGATTTTTATTATTGGATGGAACACGTACAGAATTCAAATACAATGGGCCTCTTCTCTGCTGTTTTACAAATTTCAAATTCTCGAGGTTATATATATATATATATATATATATATATATATATATATATATATATGTGTGTGTGTGTGTGTGTGTGTGTGTGTGTGTGTAAACCACACTAAGAAGAATACATGTATGGTGCTATGATAGGTTTAATTGAGAAAGTGTTGGTAATAATCAAGCTCGTGATCTTCTAATTCGAAAGTCATGCCCACTCACTTAACCACTCTTTTCGAGGTCAATTATTTGGTCCTAGAAATTGGAAGGGGATCAAGGATAAGTATTGATTGAAAAATTAAATAGGTTAGACTTTAGAGAAAAATCGAGTATAGTAAGAGTTTAAGAAAGTTGCATTGCATTTCCAAGGAAAAAAGGGCTATATTTTCCATCTCGAGTTTAATTAAAGAAACTTGATTCAAATTATTTACAATTTACTTTTTGTTATATTTATTTTATCATTAGTTCAATAAAATTTAAATATTTTAATAGTCTTATTAAACCCTAAAATCCAAATGTTGTTCAATAAATAAAAGACTAACTTAAAATAGTTTTTAAAAAAATAAGCAAAGGAAAAAGTATTTCTTTAACTCAGGAGTGGTAAATAAGACAAAATAAGTAATACATACTTTAGCCTTATAAATTATATATACCATATGCATGTGTCTATGGGCGCACACTTCATTATATTCTAAGACTCTCTTTGTTATAACCATCTTGTAATTTGTCATCAAGTCTAGTTTGCATGTTCAAACTAGCTTTTGACTTGTAATGGGATAAATATTCGATACAAAATTGAGGAGAGGGAAAGAGTTTTAAAGAGAGCGCGCATGTACTATGTTATTCTTAAAGAAAAGTTAAGATTCTTAGAGGTGTATTCAATCATGACTTTTGTAGAATTTTAAAAATTTTTAAAATGATAGATTTTAATAAACTTTGATTGACTTTTATAGAGTCGTTCAAAACTTTTTAAAACTTTTTAAGACTCTATAAAAGTCTATATAAAAAACATTCATAGACTTTTATCAACTTTTTATTTTAAAAAGTCTATAAAAGTCATTGAAATTCTAAATTGAATACATCATTACAAACATTCAATGATTTTGATTCTTATCTTTTACAATTTTTTTACAAAACATTTATAATATATCATAAAATTCTTCTTATTATATAGTTTTTCACCCACATCAACATTCTCAACATTATTATTTTTATCCGTAGTATGCTGAGACTTATATGCTAATTACTTATATATAAAATTTGACTATAAAAAAATTGCTTTGTTCATGTATTTAGGGAGAATTAGAGAAAGTTAGGGATAAAAAATTCATAGAAAAAAAATAAAAATCAATATAAACAAGCAATAATGAAGTAAAAATAATATTGTTTCAAATTTTTAGATGAAGATTCTAAAGTTTATGAGAGAGAAAAATTGGTAGAGTTTAGGTATGAGGAAAATATAGGATAATGAAGAAAAAAATAATTTTATTGAATTTAGATAGGTTTATAGAGTTTAAATAGGGAGAAAAAATAGAGTTTAAATAGAGAGAGAAAACATTCAAATTTGTTATAAAGAAAATTTGAAATCTTGGGGTTGATGGTTGGATTTCAACTATTTATATTTGAGAAGGAAAAGTCTACAAAAGTCTTAAAATTAAAAAGTAGTTCATAACTTTTTGAATACCACATGACTTTTAAAGACTCTTTAAAAGTCTTAATCGAATACCGCACGACTTTTAAAGACTCTTTAAAAATCTTGATTGAATACTGCCTGACTTTTAAAGACTCTCTAAAAGTTTGAATTGAATACCTCCAAACTTTTAAAGTTCATAAAAGTCTTTAAACTCTATGAAAGTCATGATTGAATACACCCCCCTTAAAAAATTACTACTTTCGATTTAGTATGATTTGTTTTGAACTCACGAGTACATTACATTCTAAAATTATATTTATAGTTAATTACCAAAATGGTCTCTTGACTATAGCAAAATTACCAATTTGGTCCTTAACTATTTTTTACCGATAACTCAAAGGCAGCTGTTAATAATAATAATAATAATAATAATAATAATAATAATAATATATTATTATTATTATTATTATTATTATTATTATTATTATTATTATTATTATTGATTCTTCCCAATATATCTATCTATTACTGGACTAATTCAAATGTATTGTATTAAGTTATCCGTTATTTCTTGTATTCTATATTTCTATGTATACTTGTTATCCGGTACGGAGCCAAAGGGGGCAGCTGCCCCCCTCACCCCACCCCAACTCCATATATAGTCTTTGTATGTATATATGTATATGGTACATATTTTAGTATTAGTATAAAAAAACTATAAAATATTAACAAAAAATGAGTTAAATTAAGTGGTAGAGTATATATTTTGCAATAGTAAGGTCAAAGGTTCAAACCTTAGCATCAACATAATTTTACAATTCTTTTTACTCATCATTCCCCTATGACTTCATTACTTCAACACAGTCACATTTTTAATAGCTTTTACTCATTCCCCTATGACTTCATTACTTCAACACAGTCACATTTTTAATAGCTTTTTTAATATTTAACACACACACACACATATAACATTCTTTTATATTAATAATAAGATGTGTAATTTATAATGAGTTTTCTATTCAAATTATTTTACCAAATTAATTATATTTCATATTTTGTTATGAATATTTTTATAAAGTTTCGATGTGTTTTTATTTTTCGTCCATATCCAACAATATTTACAATTATATTTCTTAGTTAATTAATTAATTTATTTTTAAATTATCTCTTTTGTTTAAATGTTTCGCCTTTACTGAAAAAAATTTCTGAATCCGTCTGTACTGTTTCGTCCCACCCTCAACCGAATTTCTGGCTCCGTCCCTGCTTGTTATGACGTATATTTAAATTAATATAAGTTAGTGACGGTAAAAAAAAAATAAAATATTTTAATTTGGGTCATACTTTTTTGGGTGTGTTGAAAGTTTCTATAAATATTTGTAAGATTAAATCAGCCAAATTGTAACTCAACATCCCTAATTAATCTAATTATTTTACACGTAGCTCATTATAAATCTTATATATGCAAATCACAATATTTTATCTCATTATTATTTTGATTAAAAAAATGACGGCGGTCCGGTTTTCACGGCCATTATTATCTGACGATTTTTTTTTTTCCAATTTATAATTTTGGACATGACAACAATATGAGTGGATGTAGAAGAGAGCAAATTGTCAAACAAAATGAAAGATGTGATAGCATATATACTTCCCAAATCAGTGGATCCTTCTTTACAATAATGTCAAAATTTTCTGCATCGAGAGCTTAATTGGTTATAGAAGTGAAATTTAAGAAAAATGATCCGAAATCGAATCTCACTGGCGGTAGTGTGTAAATAATCTTTCAAAGTGAGAGAGTTTCTTGTGCACAGTAAACAAGCGTCTAACCTCTGTGTTCAGCTAAGTTACCATATATGATTGACTGTCAAGACATATGTTCAGCTGAATTAGTATGATTTACATCATTCCAGATGCTCTGTCATGTCAGAACGTGGGAGCACCCAGATGCTCTGTCGGGTCAGGACGTAAGAACCCTTAGAGTTAGGAATTCAAAATTTTGAGAATAAATTTGTCTATCAAAAATTTTGGGTTCATTCTTCCTAATGTCTCATGGAGTCATCATTTTGTTTTCTTTGATAATTTGAAAAAAAATGACAAAATCATGTGATAAACACAATTTACGCGCTTAATTCTTGCATATTTTTGTTAGATCTTGTGTTTAGATTAAGCATTTGACGTTAATTACAAGTGCAAATATTCTCTCATAGAAATGTGACGTTGATTATTGTACAAGTGCAAAGAAATGAAATTGCATATTCACCAGTAGTTATAATTTATAACCGTTTGATTTTGACAAATTCTATTGCAATTTGATTTAATTAATTATTTTTATAAAATTTATTTCAAAAAATTATTTTTATAAAATTAAAATTAGTAGAATCTTTGGGTTAATTTACAAATTAAAAATGAACCTTATGTTAGTCGTTGAAGGTAAAACATGGTCCATGATATAATAGTTGTGGGCAAAAATCAAGTACTCAAACCCCATATCATCACTGAGACTATCCCACAATTTACCTCATCTCAATATCCTCAAGGTAGGGGGTGAGGGACTCTCAAATTTAGAGTTTAATCCCTAACATTGCGAGACTTCCCAACACAACAATAAAAGCAGAAACTAATATTGATAGTCTAAATGAAGTGGTTAAATAGTTTAGATTTATGTATTGACCCTGTTTGGTAAAACTGTTAGTTTATCAGTCAATTTTAGCTTATTTGACCACTATTAATTGTTTAACTTGGTTAAAAACTCAATATAAGTGTTTGGTTAATTAACTTTTTGTAACTCTAAAAAGCTAAAATTTAAAAAGTTGACTTTTTCAATTAACTTTTTGAGAAAAGAAATTATATCTAACAACTATTAGCTAATAGATAATTTACCAAACACACTTCTACAATCAGCTAATATTATCAACTAGTTATACCCTCTAATTAACCTAATCAGCTAACAGCCATTTACCAAATAGAACCATTAACAATTTTAGATTTTTTTTTTTACAACTAAAAATGCATATTTTATTAGATAAAAGTGCATTACTCATTCGTATGAAAATTCCTTTTGCATCTCATTTCACCTCTATATATTAGCGTGTTAACGCTGTATTAGTCCAAAATAAAAAAAAAAAACCAATTGTTATGTCAGGGTCGATTATATATTATAGACCTTGGCCCAAAATTAAATTTAAATTATGTATTTATAGTTAACATATGAGAAGGGTTTAAGTGAGAAAGAAGTCGCAAGTGAGAAATAGGATACAATCTCAGCCATTCATTAACTCATTTTTTTTAAAAAAAAAAAAATGGTCACATGCGATCTACAACAATGTGCACGGGAAGGCATAACAATATGTACTGAAAGGCAAAAATGTGCATTGTAAAGCACAAACATATGCAACAACTATTGAAAAGACTAAATTTAATACATGTTCTTCAACACAAATTATATTTGCTTTTGTGGTGATGCGTACCTAATTTATGTGTGTTTTTGTGATGCATTTCCTAACGTTGATGGTGTATATTTGCTTAACTATTGGTGACGCTGCACTGCCGCACGGGAAGGGTCCGTTGCGCCTGAACCTAACTCCATATATATATATATATATATATATATATATATATATATATATATATATATATATATATATATATATATATATATATATATATATATATATATATATATATAACTCAGCTCCTACAATCGTTAAGGTTGAAGGCATAACAGTGAGCTCTGTAACAAGAGACAATGTGCACTAGAACTCTGTAAAGGCAAAAATGTGCATGATAAGGTAGAAAATATGAAATAAACAATGGACAATGTGCACTGGAACTTTGTAAAGGCAAAAATTGTGCATGGTAAGGTAGAAAATATAAAATAATTATTGAAAAGACTAGATTTAATGCATGATTTTCAACACAAATCATAAACAATCACAATATTCAACTAAAATTAGTAATTTGTGATTCATTCAATGTCAAATGTTATTTAAAAAAATTATACGTATAACACCTACGATCTTAAAACTTGAAGTCACAACAATGTGCTCAGGAAGAAAGGACAATGTGCACTAGAACGTTGAAAAAAAAAACTAACTTACACAAAATTACAATAATGCCACCACAATTTTTTTTTAAATTGCTTCATTCTGAACGTTGATTGGATCTAAATCAGTGACTGAGATTACATCCTATTTCTCACCTAAAACTTATTTTTTACTTGATCATTTATCGTTAACATATTATATATCTTCATTTAATAAAGAGTAAATACCCAAAATGGTCCCTCGACTATAGCTAAATTCACAAATTGGTCATCGAGTTTTAATTTTAACCAATTAAGTCCTTAACATTACAATTTTAACACGATTTGGTCCTCCGTCTATTTGACCGTTTGTTGAATGTGATTTTTGAGAATATATATGTAATTTCATGGTCCATTTTCGATTTTTTAAGGTTCCGGTTGCATTTCCAGACTGCACTGTTACATTTGAACCCACTGTCGAAAGCAATCTACCAAATTCTGTCGCCTTTCTTCATCCCCTCTTTGGATTCAATGTAGTTGAGTTCGTACCAGAGTGAAGAGTTAAGAAAAGTGGGGTGTTACATGGGCGATAGACTGTGTCACGGCAACGGATGAGGGCGGGCGGCGGTGAAATTACATATATATCCTCAGAGATCACGGTCAACAAATGGTCAAATAGACGGAGGACCAAATAGTGTTAAAATTGCAAAGTTAAGGACTTAATTGGTTAAAGGGTAAATACCCAAAATGGTCCCTCGACTATAGCTAAATTCACAAATTGGTCATTGACTTTCA